>NW_009707307.1:0-43062 GCF_000703405.1 Apaloderma vittatum | reverse complement strand
GCTGATAGATGATGGAGAGCAGCTTGGCCAGATGATGTTGTAGGCAAGTCTTTGCAAGTGAAGTTAGTAGTATAACGAATTTCTGAAGAATTTTGTGATATGATTAAGGTACCATTTTTGTAACAGTCCCATCCAGTTAAGCATAATGTGTTAAATCAATGAATAGCAATGTTACAGTAGGAAAATGGTCATTCAGAACTCAATTTAATACATGTTTTCTGCTTTCCAGATTTATGTGAGTTCCTGTATCTTCTTTCCTGTGTGCCCTCTTTTGCCTTGGTGACTGCTTTCCGTGCTCATGATGAGAGAAGTGATGGCTCGTTGTTCACCCTTTGTGATTACTCCAGTGAAAAGTTGCTGTTCTGCTCTGATGATGTCATTTATCAGATTGGTCCGACCGTGCCTTTCAGTGGCATGCACACATTGGCCTCTACCAGCGTCATGTACATAGAGCTGTTTAGGATTGGTTTTAATTTTTTATTTGTTTTTAGGCAAATTAAAGCACCAACCTTAGCCTCCCTAATTCCTCACAGATACTAATGCGCAACATTCTGTTGCTTTTTAGTCTCCTAAATCTTTTATCTGCTCTGGTAATTTAGAAATGAGTGAGCTTTCAGTAATGTGTTCAGTCATCTGTCGTTCATACCCATTTTTGAAAGGTCTGGGACCTGCAAGCACAAATGATTATTTCATACAATATCAGCAGAGTAGATGACCGCATGCTTTGTGAGGTTGCTTTGTATGGTGGCCTGCTTGGTGCTAAGAAAAAAAATTGCTTACTGCAGACTGGTGAAAAATTTTGCTGTGGCACCAAGTCATGCCTGTTTCTGAAAAAGGACTTGTAACTTAGCTGCTTCAGAGTTATGGTTTTATTATAGTTTTTATCCAACTGGCCTTGAAATAATAAAGAGAGAGCTTGCATTCATGAGGCATTTGTTGTAAATGTTCAGTATATTTATTTTGAAAGAGCTGACCTTGAGACTGTAAAGCAGTGTAGTACTGTATCTAAGTGTTGTGGAAGCGCTTTAGTCTATTTAAAAAAAAAAAAAGCATCATGTTTGGCTGCTTCTTTTTCTTTCTCCTGTTTCTCTTAATTTTAGGCTATAGGGTCATTTCCAGTAGCAGCATGTCAAACTGTCTGCAATATTAGCTGAAAAGTTTGGTAAACCTCTCTGAGTAGTTGGCAGTTTCTGTGTACTAAATATTTAGGGGCCATGGAAGTTGCTATGAGCAACATACTAATCTGGCAGAAAAGATGCCAATGAAAACAACATACAGGGTGACTTCTTGCTAAAGTCAGTCAAATGCCTTTTGCTCAGGTTCCAAAGCATGTTTCTTTCACGCGTTGTGAAATTGTATTTTAATATTGCACTGTTTTCAGATTATCCCTGTAAAAGGTCCCTTTTTTCCCTCCTTGTTGGTGATTTGAGAGAAGTCAGTAGTTTGAGTCCTTGGTTGAGATTTAATTTTTATGTGAAAGAAACCCATCCAGACAAATAAGGCATAACTGAGCCTAGTCAGATTCATTTTTATATGTAAACAGGCATGCATTCATAAATATAGATTGCTGTCATAAATGATTCTTTATTCTTTTTCCACCCTTTCCCTGACTTCACGTTGCAACAGCTGTCAGGTTGATTTTAATAGGTATGAACCATCCTACTCTTCTCTCTCCGTTTGCAAACAACAGACAAAAAGTTGTAGTGGTTCGACAGAGAGCTCACTCCTCCCCCCGACCCCCATTTCCACAGTGAAATGGAGGGACAATTCAAGTAAAGACGTTCAAGGCGAAGGCGAAAATCTACCATTTAAAATGACGGGTAAAGAACCAGAGTGACTTGGGGAGAAAAACATACATTTAATTCACCACCACCATTTACAAAGTAGGATAGTTTGAGGAAGACCTCAATAAATATGACCTGATCTTAAACACACTTTGCTCCCTGCTGCCATCTACCCGGCTGCCTCCTCCCCCCAGTCATTGCAAGGGGGGCAGGGCGTAGAGTGTGCAGTCCATCTGGCCATTACTCATAGAATCATAGAATGTTCAGGGTTGGAAGGGACCCCTAGAGATCATCTAGTCCAACCCCCCTGCCAAAGCAGGACCACCTAGGGCAGCTCCATGGCAGATGCTCCTTGAGAAAGAGGGCTCCTCACAGTCTCTTCTTGATGCCACGTTTGTGTCCACCTCACAGGAGGCAATACTCTTCCTTCTGCTGAGTCCATTGGAGCCACAGATCGCTTCGGATGCATCCCCCGTTGATGCTTGGTCTCTCTCCCCTCTCACATGGGGCTCTGTATGTACCAACACGTCCTGCACGTTTTCACTGCCGTCAGTCCCTCAGCTGGCAGGCACCTTCCTGCCATCTCAGCCACCACAGGCTGCAGGGAAATGTCCTGCTCTGGCAGTCTTCTCCCTCTACTTCTCCTCTGGGACTCTTCTCCCCCTCTTTCTTCTCAGGGCAACATTTCTTTGATCTCCTCTCACCTCCCCCTCCTCCAACAGAAAAACTCTCACAAGATAAAACCAAAAGAGAGAGAAAGAACAATGAGGTCACCTGTTAAATACCTGATGGCAGAGGTGCTGATGGGCCTGGCCCTGGCCAGAGGCAGCTCTGACTTCTACCTGGGGATGGGGGAGGCTCTCAAAGTTTCACAGGAGCCTGCCCCTGCTTTTACAAAAAAATGCATCAGACTTAAACCTATGACAGCTGTGGAGGTAGTTTGGCTTCCTTAAGTTGTATTTCAGTGGTAGCTGTCAATTATCTGGCTGAATAGTTCGAATTAGGTTGGATAGTCTTCACTGATAAAGGTACTGATTTGTGACAGCAGAAGATAAAAGTGTTCAATTGTCCCGTTGCATAAAACACATGGCAGTGCAGTGATACATTTTTTTAAGAGGTCAACATTTCCAATGCCACTTTATCAATGAGTCTTAAATATACTATGATCACAAAATTATCTAAACTTTGTCATTGGTAATAGCGGCTTAAATAATTTGCTTGCCAAACTTATCTTGCACTTGTCAAAATGTTTTCAGCTTAATAGCCAGGAAAAAAATTTGACGTATTTTTATAACAGACATACTTTTTTTGTACATTGTGTTCGTTCTTGAATAAAGTCAGTTCAGTGTTGGCTTGTAGATATTAAAAGGAAAGTATTGACTTTGATTCAATAAATGTTTTCTTTCAGTTGGTGGCCTGCCCTTTTTCTTTTTCATAAATTACATTTGCATTAGAAAAACACTTGCAGCCTGCGGACAAATTTGTGGTGAAATTCTGTGACGAGTAACCTGTTAGTGTCAATAAGCAATTTGCAGGCTTGAGGGTTTTTCATGACACTTGACACTTTTGTTGCCAACCGGATTAAGCCATAATTTTTTTGGCAGTTTTGTTGCATTGATTTAGTGTGTATACCAGGGACTTCAGCAAGGATCTTCAAGGGAAGATTTCTTCAAAAATACAGTGGAAACCTTGATATACAGGATTATCTTTCATTTTGATTGTGACTAGTATGTGCGCCTCTTTCTTGATTGTGATGCAGATTACTGTGGTGATCAGTAGAAGACTTAATTGTACAACTAATCATTTTGCATACACATCTGCATTAAATGACACTCTCAAAGTTAGTTCCTGAAGCACTAATTTACTGCTTTGAACTTCATGCTAGATTGTTTTAAAGACTGATGATGAATTCTGTAGCTCCTGGCAAGTTCTTGAAATTACCAGTTGAGTTAAAAAGACAGTTCTAAGGGGAAAGAAAGATGAAGATAAAGCTGTGAGATACCATATACACCAAGAGGGTTCTTTTCTTTACTTGCTGAGGTTATAGAAGCTTAGTGCTGTTGACAAAGGTGTGTCTTGAAGAACAAGATGTTCTACTCTAGCCACCTCTAAAAATAAAGGGGTTTGACCTCTTAAAGAAGAAACCTGTTTACATGTTAGTCTTCAGTATTTAGACCATTTAGACTTCAGTCTGTTTAGCTGCCTGAAGCAGTTCTGAGTCAGTCATCCGTTTTGTGCCTTTTTTAAAGTGAAAAAGTGCTTCATGAGCAACCAAGTTTCTGAACAGTGTTGGTCCCAAGTAGCACTGTATTCCACCGTGATTTGATAGACTGAAAAAAACCACAACCCTTCAGATTCAGATTGTTTTCAAGTTTTGCCCTGTCTACATGATGACACATTCCTCCCAAGTACAGCACATGTGTCATCACAACACAGTTATTCTGATTTCAGTATTCCTTGTCTTTTTTCTTTTTTGGGAAGGGAGGTGAGGGGACAGTCAGTTAAATACACTATTGATTTTTGAAGTCTAGTTTTTAAAGGTCTTCCTATTTTGTGTGTATGTGTGTGGATAGGACTACTTCCTAAAGAATAGACATTGATTTTGAGGTTCGTAAGAATTCTATTATCTTCACCACTTTATTGTATTTCCTGATTTTCAACTTCTATAAAGATGTCTGTGCATACCACTCAAAAGATTTCATGAATTAACTGCACTTTCTCTCTTTGTATGCCTTAAATGAAAAAACACTATATCCCAATCTGAGACTAGTTGAAAGCAGTATAGGAACAACCAAACAAAGTTTATTAGGTTTTTATATTTTTGAAAGCAGTTTAAAGGAAGAATCTTGGGAAGTGAACATTCTCACAATGCAATTCCATGATCACAAGCAGTAACATCAGGACACAAAACACTTTCAGAGTAAAAGATGCTACAGGCTCAGTATTTGGGATGAGAGTTTGAGGCTTCTTTGTCTGTAAAAAGATGCTGCTTGCAGCCACAGGCTACAGCTTCCCCATAAAGCTGTCCTACTAATGGCTCAGTGGTTTGAGCGCAGTGCTGGCAAGAAGATCACGGGTTCGATTCCCGCTCAGTCCCGATGTGTTGCCAGGTCTAGTCGAGAGGTGGCGTCCCCGCCCATAACAGGGAGGTTGGACTAGATGATCTCTAAGGTCCCTTCCAGCCTAGGCCATTCTAGGATGATGAAATGTTTACTTCAATGGCCATGAGCAGAGCACTACCCTCTGTCTGAGGAAGTTCACCTGCCTGACACAGCTGGCACATGCACTGGGAGGCTACGAGTGAGGGAATTGCCAAAGAGTAAGCCAGATTCCCCAGAGTGAGGCATGATGAAAAATTTCTGATTCCAAGTAGCAATAGGTAAATTTTAGGTAGTTCTTTCAGTGTTTGCTGTTAGGCCACTAGGAGCCATCTCTGCATAGATGCAATGAGCCAACATAACTGCTTAAGCAAATACTACTCTCTAAGTGAGCAAGCCATGTTTCTTGAATCATCACTGTGAATGTAGACCTCTGCCTAGATTCCTTGAAAAATCGATGACATAACATGACTGGATAAAACACAGTAAAACAGCCTTCTCACTCTTGATAAATATTCTACTTTATGCAATATTGGCAGATATCAAAATGGTATTTTGGTAAGTGTATTTTAGAAGTTTATGTAAGGGAGAAGAATTGCATGTGCTCCTGAGTATTTCAGAAGAAGAAAACTCACTTTCACTGTATATGTCGCCAAAAAAAAGTGTGCTCATACCTGTGCACTTCATCACTTAATATTATTAAATTATAAATTATTTTAAAATGTGCACTACTCAATAAATAAATTGACAAATATTTAATTGTATTTAGTATCCTGAATAATAACAATGTGGCCCTGACTGTACACCCGTATACAGTGGCTGTGGCATTCAACCTTATTGAAAATTATGTGCTGGCTCTGCCAGTTATTAGTAGAAGTACTTCAAAGGCATGCCAGTAAAACTGAGATTGGTCCCATCTACTTACTTTCACAGTTCATGCTAGTGCTGATGCTGATTTGACTGCTCAGCTGACTATCTCAGTTACTAACAGTAAAAGGTTGCTTTTTTTTTGGCCAGATTGGTTAAGTTAAACCTGGAGCAGTTTCTTGATCCTTATCCATAGTAAGGATGGGAGTGAGTGGCGTGGGATCAGAAATAATCTGTTACGGGGAACACTGACAGCATAACCTGACCGTGGAAAAGCATCAAGCTTTTTGCATGAAAAAAAATGAACCAGAACATTCAACCTAGTGACAAAGCTTAGCCACTGCTGGGGCTATGAACATATCTACTGAAAAGCTACTGCAGTTTGGGGCTTGCCAGCTTTGCCCGGGCTATTCTGTTTGATTTGCGGGCACGGAGCATGTTAAACACTGTTGCCAAATAGTCAACCACATCATCACCCAGAGTCAGCCAGCTTCAGGCAATATGATTAATTTCTGCCATCAGTGCTAATTCCATCCGTCACCACTGCACACAACGAAACTTTCTGCGTTCTCACAAGCTGATAGAAATGATGGGTTCAGAATTCGAGCAGGTTTTCTATTAAACCCAGAAAACACAGAGTGCTGGTAGAGTTGGTAATGATTTGCTGAATACCAAACTTGCATACTTAAATACGATGCAGAATGGCTTAACCACATTTATGAATGATTGAGCTGTCATGCAAAAGGCATATTTGGTAAAGCTATTTGTGGGAGATTTTCGTGGCACAAATGACTCCTGTTGTCAGACCAATGGTGTGAGGAGCCCTCATGCACTGCACAGGAGCTGGGGTTTATCTTTTCCACCTGCTGTCACTCACCGTGATCCCTCGCCAAATGTGTGAGGTAGGCTGTTACATAAGGACAGTTCTTAAAACATCACTTCTAGGAGGAAGATGAGTGTTACTTGGAATTAATTTTTAAGTCCGCAGATTTCACGAAGTATGGCAACACTAGGGAAATGGCTATTCTGAAACCGTTTTCCTTTGGCTATCATCTTTACAGTGGCAATAAAACATGCAAAGAATCATAATCCTTGGAGAAGAGTATGATTTCCAGGTGGTTAATGCTAATTAGGCCCCTCACTACAAGAGGGACACTGAGGTGCTGGAGAGGGTACAGAGGCAGCTGTCAAGCTGGTAAAGGGCTTAGAACATAAATCTTATGAGGAAAGGCTGAGGGATCTGGGTCTGTTTAGCCTGGAGAAGAGGAAATTGAGGGGAGACCTCATCACTCTCTACAACTACCTGAAGGGAGGTTGTAGAGAGGCGGGGATTCGTCTGTTCTCCCTAGTGGTGAGTGATAGGACGAGAGGAAATGGATTTGAATTGTACCAGGAGAGGTTCAGGTTAGATATTAGGAAGAATTTCTGTACTGAAAGGGTTGTCAGCCACTGGAACAGGCTGCCCAGAGAGGTGGTTGAGTCATCGACCCTGAAGGTGTTGAAGAGGAGGGTAGATGTTGCGTTGGGGGGAATCGTTTAGTAGGTTGCTAGGGCTGGGACAAAGGCTGGACTCGGTGATCTTCTAGGTCTCTTCCAGCTGATACGATTCTATGATTCTATACATTTCAGCACTTCACAGCATTTTCCACTTGTCACAATTTCACTTGCTGGAGCAAGAACAATCATCTCATGTTACATGCATTAAGCAGCAGAGATAATGCATGGATCTGCGGGTGTTGTGCAGCATTTTGATTTGTGGTCACAAAGGAGAAAGGTGGAAATCAACAATCTCATTTCAGTAAGCAACTGAAATCTAGGCTTCGAAGGATGGTGTGCTGTCGGGAAGGCAGATACTAATGCTGGGTGAGTGAAAATAGGGTAAGTGGGATAGGACAGTAAAGTCTGAGAGGTGTCCAAGTACTGTACTCAGGCCAATTCCCCATGGTGCTCTTTTCAAGAAGGAGCTATTGGCGAGAGCCACAAAACCAGAGCCCAGTGTAGCCAGGCTTGTTCTTTTTTTGCTGTTTTAGGCAGTAGGTTCCAAGCCAATTACTCTTTAAGTTGCAGCAGACTTTTGTTTTCCAGCTGGCATAAGCAGGATCCATCACAACAGGGTAGGAGCAGCCCAGGGAAACAGGGCTTCATGGTGAGCAGAGCTGGGGAATCAAAGTCTTTTTAGACAATTTTCAAAGTGTGCATTAAATGCAAGCTATTTTTCTTAATGTGAGCAAGCATTGGATGATGCAATGAATGTCCTTACAGTTCCACTTCTCTTAAAAAGACATTCAGAAGTCTGTTTCCAAACTCATTTGCTGGAGCTGGACAATGTGAGGATGATATTGCTGCTGCAGATCCAAGTCACACTATTTCTTTTTGCTGACTGGTACCACCCACTTCTATCTGTTTACATCTGTCCACAATTGCACAGATGCTGTTTTCCTCAGAGACTGCCAAAATGCAGCCTGCCCAGTCCTTGAATGAGAATTAAATTGCCATGCCATGCTTTGGTTAAGAGCTTCCTCACTCATTCTGTGACTCACAAGGAGCACACTGGAAGTACATGATAGAGGGAAACACTGGGGATAATGCAGCAGCTTTGTAAAACATAAAATTGCAGTTACATCAAGACAGGTGCTTGCTAAAACAATTTTAAATAGGATTTTCAGCCTCTTAAAGCACACTTGTGTACCCAAACATTTAGAGCCCATATGGTCCCCAATGCACAAGCTGAAATGAGACATAATGGTTTCTTCTCTGAGTGCTTAAGAGTTTCTGGGGAAGGAGAAACCTTCTCTTCTCACTTTCTGCACAGCAGCTCTTCAGGTATCCTTATGGTAGCACACAGAGGCCAGCTGATAGGACAGATATCTTGTCCCAACCCAAATCCATTTGATACAGGAGACTTACTACTATTTTTGTCAGCATTTGCAGGCATTGCAGCCACCAACAGGTAAAGCCTGCCGCAAGCACTTTGCCTCCTGCTTGGCTTCTGCTTGGGCCAGAGGGGTCTGCCACGGCGAGACTCGCTCGAAGACGCGCAACCCTGGCATCTGCCTCGCTCCAGGGCAGCTGAGGCATCCCCGACTTCACTCCAAGCTAAATGAGACATTTGCATCTCATTCAAGGGCAGCACTGCGGCCCTTCTAAGTTCAAAGTCACGTAGTATTGAACTGGATTTAGAGAAACCTTCTTGAATCAGCTTCTCTAACTCTGTGCAAAGAAAAGTCAGGTCTCTCTCCTCCCTACCCCATTCAGCAGGGTTGTGCTGGCCCAGTCAGCTGCTGGAAGGGTGACTGGAGCTGATTATTATCAATACAATAATAAGTGCTGTCACTGCTTGGAAAACTGTGATCAAATATGTGCAGCTGCTCATTTGACTAGCTTTCCTCAGTGAGAAAGCTGTTCACACCCATGAAGAAAAATCCTCCATGGGACTGACATGTCTTCTATATTTAAGCTTCTCTGCAAGTAGGAAACTTCCATAATCCCGTCCAACAAACTATGCCATAGGAAACATAACGCATACCTCCAGTGTTAGCAATCTTGATGTTCACATTATAAGATGTTTAAAGAGTTGCAATAAATATTTGGGTAATTGGAAAGTGGGCACCAGCCTCCCTAGATGGGCAGTTGGCTTAGATAGTTCATTGCCCCAAGGTAAAGCCAATTTCACAGACTGGACCGTTTCCCAGCTGAGAACCCTACAGTCCAATCTTCTGACTAAAAATGAACCTTCAAATGAGAATGGCCTTTTCTAATCAGGCCAAGAGGATCCAGAATCAGAGGGATGCAAAGACTTTAAAGGATTTTACGAAACTAGAAACAGATCCAGATCGGTCAGGATTTCATTGCCCTGCTTTTTCCTTTGCACAACATCTTGCCCAAATTTCTGGTGCACCATCTAATCTGCATTTTTATTCCTTCACTGTGTACTACTTCAGATTTTGGTCTTCTGAGAACTGCTTCTTAGGACTTCATGTGCTACTGACGCTGCTTGTTTCCCACCTGAGGTCAGTCTTTATTCTATCACAAATGGCATCATAGCTGCATTTACATGGATTATCAGAAGTATGCAGCAGGAGCTTATGATCTTAAGTGAGGCTTGAAATAACAAACATAGCAAATCTTTCCCCTGAATATTTCCTAGAATGCTCTTGAAATAGCATTAGCAGTGTTTTGATATTTGCTCTGAGACTAACATCATCTAGAGGACGTGCCACATTTGCTTTTGTAACACTGCATCAAGTGATTGGCATCCCAGGCCCCATCCTCACTTCGGTCAATAATACTTATCGAAAGGTCACTTCAGAGCTTTCTATTGAGGTGCACAATCACAGAGGGTATAACAGATACTTTGAAAAAGAAAAATATTTTTCTTATTAATAATCACATAAATCAGCTAATAATTTTTTTCATAAACTAATTGCCCTGTCCCTTGTCTGTCTTCTGTACGCAGAAAGATAAGACCGCTTCAGAAGCAGCAGGGTAACAAGAGAGTTCTCTACTGCTTCAAGCAATTACCACAAAGGAAGAAAATACTGATCTTCTGAGAAAAGTGAAAAAAGGGTCATAGCACTCTTGTCAAAAAGCCTCATTTGTTTTAATGAAATAATTTATTTGAACAAGGACTGCAGGAACTAAGCCAGAATAGGACGACTTTTATTATCAGAGGTCACTCCAATTTACTTTTACTCTGCTAATTCATGTCAGTGAGAGCACTTAGGGTAGCCTGGATGAACAGAGAGAGAACCTTTCATTTCTAATACAGCTTCAGATACAGCTTTTAGTCACTTTTTTCAAAAACGTCCATTTGGTGGGGCGTTGGAACAAGATCTGTCCCCTGCCAAGCCTCTGCAGAGAGACAGTCCTGTCACCACCATCCTGGCAGGATGGAAGAAGCACCAGACCGCAAAAGGAAAGACTAAGGGACTTGCACTAATAGATGGGATAATTATTTTTCCTCTGGTTCCTATAAGCAACACCTCCACAGAAAGCAAGGAGGTCCCTGACTGTGTAACCTTAAATGGTTTCAACAAATAACTCTTTGCAAGTGTGCCTGTGATCATCAGGGAGGTTGTTCACAGCACCAAGATGCCCTCTTAGTCAGTCCCAATGCTACAGCATTGCCGCTCCCACGTAATACCATCTTCAGCCCTTATCTTTGAAAATAAACGTGCCGAAAAAATGCCATCTATTTCCCTTCAGACAGGGTGATTAATGGAGGAATGCTGTTGTGAACTTAGCATGGTGTCCTAACTAGAGCCAAATGCTTCAGGTCTTGCCATTTTATTCCTCTGGTTGAATGCCAAGTGAATATTGATTTTGATTGATCGTGGTTCTTTAATCAGCAAGTGGGTCTGCTCTTTGTGCATTCCTGTGTTATGGGAAGGAGCAGGAAAAATACAGCCTGTCTGGAGGTGAACGTGCACAAAAAGGTGTGTGATGCAGGCCTAGTGGTTCTCTTAAAAGCCAGACCCACAGTGGGGCTGCCCAGCTGCTCTGAGGCTGAGCACAGGGCTCAGTATAAAAGCCCATAAATACAAGCAGTATTTGGCAGCAGTTCTTGGGAGTGAGAATAGGAAAATTCAGCAGCTTCTGTAGTTCAGGCTCTACTAGCTCTTTGGTCAGATGAACCTGCCTAGAGAGAGGAAAACAGGAAAAGTCTTTGGAGTGGTGATACACCTGGCCCCAGAAGCAACACTTTAAGAGAAGAGATGTAGTCCTTCTGGGCCAATGAAAACACAGCAGTGTCCAGAGCCTCACCTGGCAGATGGCTGTCAGCAGCAGGACTCAAGAAGATGGTAGGCTAAGAGATAGGATCTTGTTGTAGCTCACGGACAGCTGGTAATTGGCTTTGACCTTTGCAGCGGCCTCCTTCAGAAGGGGCAAAGGGCTGAATTTTGGAGTAGAAGTGACTAAGCTGAATGACCCAGCAGTGCCTGCTGATGAACTGAAAGACAATCCATTGCAGGAGCCTTTGTGCAACTCAGATTTCCTCATCAGCTTGCCTCCTGCCATGTGGTCTGATGATTCATTAGACTGAACAAGCTTTCTAGTTGTGCTCCATTCCCACTGCACTTAACCTTTGTGTTAGTTTGTCAGTTACAGTGGGTAATCTTGGCCAGCTGCCAGGTGCCTACCAAGCTGCCCTATCGCTCCGTCACCCAACAGGGCAGGGGTTAAAAACACTTTGAAAAGCTTATGGTTTGACATAAGGGCAAGGAGATTACTCAGCAGTTACTGTCAGGGACAAAACAAACTTGACTTGGGGAAATTAATTTATTGCCAATCAGGCAAAAATGTCTAGGATAATGAGAAATAAAAACAAATGTGAAACAACTTCCCCCCAACTCCCCTTTCTCTCCCATGCTCAATTTCACTCTCCATTTCTCTACCTCATCCCCACAAGCAGCACAGGGGGATGGAAGTTGTGGTCAGTTCATCACACATTGTCTAAGACAATCCTTCCTCTTCACATGCTTCCCCTGCTCCATGGGAGACAGTTCTTCATGAACACCTCCAGCGTAGGTCCTTCCCACAGGCTAAAGTTCTTCATGAACTGCTCCAGCATGAGTCTCTTCCATGGGGCACAGTCCATCGGGATCAGACTGCTCCCACGTGGGTCCTCTGCGTGGTCACAAGTCCTGCCAGTGAACCTGCTCCAGTGTGGGCTCCTCTCTCCATAGGGCCATAGGTCCTTCCAGGAGCTTGCTCCATCACAGGCTTACCGTGGGGTTGTGGTCTCCTTCAGGTGCATCCACCTGCTCTGGTGTGGGGTTCTCCACAGGCTTCAGTGTGGGTATCTGCTCCACCATGGACCTCCATGGACTGCAAGCGGGGACAGCCTGCCTCGCCATGGTCTTCACCACAGGCTACAGGGAAATCAGATCCAGTGCCTGAGACACCTCCTGCCACTCCTTCTTCACTGACCTTGGTGTTTGGAGAGTTGTTTCTTTCACATATTCTCAGTCCTCTCTGCCAGCTGCTGTTGTACAGTGGTGAGGGTTTTTAACCTTTCTTAAATACTTTATCAAAGAGGTGCTACCACTGTTGCTGATGGGCTCAGCTTTGGCCAGCAACGGGTCTGTCTCAGAGCCAGCTGGAGCCGATTCTGTCTGACAAAGGGCCAGTTTCTGGCATCTTCTCACAGAAGCCATGCCTACAGTTCCCCCACTATCAAAACCTTTCCATGTAAACCCAGTAGACCAGTACATCCCTGGTATTAAGTTCTCTCTTACGTTGGAGAGCTTTTTTTGAAAAACTTGGTGAGCAGACATTATCTGCTTTCACACAAGGTGGATTGGTGAGTGCTAAGCCTTATTTTCTTCCAAGACACTGCACAGAACAGGTGCTGTAAGTTGCCTGCTACGCAGAGACATGCTGGCTAACAGCTGATCTCTCTCCGAGAGTGTGCTCTTGACTTCACTTACCAAAGCAGCATACAAGGGTTTGGAGGTCTCCAAGCATACTGCCAGTGGTGACATAAGTTTCTGTCTAAGTCTCTGAGGTGTGCTGCTGCCCTTGGTCCTCTGCTTGTGACTCTGGGTGAAGATGATACAAATTAGCAAGAAGCACACCAACATAGAGTGTAGGTTTCTCATTCCAGGTAAGAGAAAAATAGAAGCAAATGAAACAAAACAAAAATAATAAAACTCTGTGTGCATTTTTCCCCCTTTTACTTTGCTTCCTTGCATTACAGAACACTCTGCAGCTTCAGTGAAGGTTATGTAGATGTTAAACTTAGGACAAACCCTTTTCTCACTGAGCATTTAGCTGTCAGTCTTTAAAAGGGCTAGAGTCCTAAAAACTCATGTATGTGAAGAAAAAAAAACAGTGTAAAATTACTTGTCCACTAGATCCTGAACTTCCCTCTGCTACAAATCAGCTTAAAATGGTTGGCTTGGTTGAGCTAAGTGAACCTGGCACTCCCCCCATGCTCCCATCTGCGCTGTAAGCTCCTCTTCCTCTGGGCTGTGCCTTTAAGCAAAGCAGTCAGATTTAAGCAACCTGCTATGACTAGCTGTGTGATGATGCTCTTGGATCCCTCAGCTCACAGGAGAGGCAAAAAAGGCAGCAGAAAACAATGTCTCCTCTAAAGGTTAAAGTAGACTTGCTGTTTGACACGATGCCCTAGGTACCGTATTACCATCCGCTGTACTCTTTTGCTTCAGCTGAAACTGAAAATCCTAATTGGCAGCACCCATGGTTTTCTGCTGATAACCCTACTTCCTGTTGCGCTGTTTTCTTGCTTCTAGCTGTGAGTCTCGCTCCTGGGCATTTCAGCACCAGATCTAGCCCGAGCCCCTAACCTACCCATTTCCCACCAAACACACTGAGAAGGAGCATTTTACTGACCTAAATTAGCCACCACCTCAAAACCACAAAACCTCTTCTGTGTGTCCCTTAAGACTGTCCCAAATCTCTGAAGACCAAAACAAAGAAGTAACTAGAGACTGTGCTTTTTTCCTCCCTCTCCCAGAGCAAGACAGTAACAAGCTCTAACAAATACATAACCAAAAGAGTAATGCTACATGTTTTGTGCTGTGTTTGGCACTCAGAGATAAGCACTAGTTAGCACAAATATATGGAGGAGGGAGGAGAAAATGTGTAACTCAGACTGCGATGCTATCTTTTTTCACTAACAAGTCTGGGTAAATTCTGGATCTCCTTCTCTTGCCTCCTCTTAGACCGGCAAACAGCTGACCTGGCAAGCACTGTTGAAAGCTATTGTTGGTCTTGAACATCTTCTGTCTCTGTTATTTCCCTATAAATAAATTCAAAGAGCTGTTGTATGCAACCACCTTTATTCTAGCTAGGTGGAAGAAAAGGCACTTCTAGACAGGAAGTGCACTGGTTTTGAAATATGTTGTTCAAGAAGAGTGAACGCTGAACAAAACAGTGCCTGCATAAGCATGCCTGGCTCTCAGGTCATGCTCCAGCCTGGCATTGGTTTTCGAATCGTTCATTGTCTCTAAGCTGCCTATGAGAGAGGTTACATGAGATGGTATTAAGTAGTCAGACAGCACCATGAGCTTCCAGCCTTAGCTCAGATATTCCTGCAGTGCTTTGTTCTCACATCCCTCTCCGACTTTCTTCCCTTAAGCTGATCCTAGCAGTGTAGGACATGCAGTACCAGGATGGCGCAAACAGCCCAAAGTTTGGGAAGTCCGCACCACATGGAGCACATTGCACCCACAGTAGCCCCAAGGGCCTTGCACTGCTCCAACACTGCCATTTCCTTTGGGAAGGCTCCAGTCCCTCTCTGCTGAGGAAGAGCAGAGTGAAAGAGCCTTTCCCTCTTCAGGCCCCTGCACTCGCTTTGTCTTGCAATGCTCCTCCACGAGGACAAACTGGTTTCCAGCACCCTGTGTAATAATTCTCTACTGACACTGGGAAAAGAAACTTCCTCACTCCACAGCCGTGCCAATATACACTGCACAACGGCAAAGATCACAGCCACGCCTCTCCAAACTGTTATCTAGGATTAAAAACCAGCTCCCTAGATGCATCAATTATTTTGAGAGCAGATGTGAAAGCTGCCTGCCCAATCTTCAGGGCAACGACTGTTGTGATTCTTGGTGAAGCCATTTACTTTTAGGATACTCTGTTCAGCTGCAGCGGGAATAGCTGCCCTGTGCTTCATGCAGCTCTCCTGTCTTGTCTGTTACCTGCGCACCGAAAGTGGTGGCAGTGCCACTGCTGAGTGAAATTACTCCATCCCAATGGACCACCCAATTTTCCACTCCCTGTTAAACATGCATCTGCACACCTTAGACCATTAGAAGCTGCCAGGCGCATTTATCATACATATGAGGCCTTTGCTACCTGCAGTAAATAAAAAATAAAGGTAAAACTAGAAGCAGAGCAATGTATAGGGCAGATATAGAGCATGAAAAATGTCATACATGCATTTAATCTACCTATAAAACTTGCTTTCTTGCACTAGTCTGTAGCAAAGCAAACTTTAAGGTATCTCTGCAGCAACTGGTGTCTCCCTCAACCTCCTACTTGCTCCCACACTCCTCATACACTGGTAAAACCAGCCCAATCTTCCTACTGAGCTGAACTGCAAAAAATGCAGCTGAGAAGGCTTCAGTGAAGGCACCAGAACAGGAGCATTTTTAAACTTCTACTGTGATCTGAACTGAGCATGAGTCAGTGATGTCAGAGGGATCCTCTCTCCCTCCCCTTCAAGTGTAACGCTGCTGCCCCTCATGTCCAAACCCATGGCCAAAGCTCTGGCTAGACTGCCACTGCTCCCACCTCACTCTCTTTAAGCCCTGGCTTCCCTTATTTTTTTTTTTAGCCCTTTCTTTTTTTTTTTCCTCTGTGTGCTGCTCATGATGATTTTTCTTTCCTGCTCCTGGTCACCATTTCAGCTTTGTGTTATTGCAGCACCCTGTGGTGTGTCCCTCTTTCTCGTTCCTCTGTGCATGACCACAGAAGGGTAGTGCAAAGCATATACTCTATTTTCTCTGCCTGTGACACATGAAAAAAGAAGTGGAGGGAAGAATAACAAAGAAGCATACGGACAACACATCTGGAACTACAATTACTCGTAAGCTGTCCCATAAGTGTGATTACCCCTATATACAGAGTTACACCATAGCTACCAGCAACTTCATCCTCTAGGGTTCAATAGATTCTCTAGAAGATATGTCCCATGACTCTTGCTTGTATAATGCAGGTTTTTCATGACAGCAATGAAGTATTTGCCAAAAGCTGCTCTGCAGAGGCATGGAAGAGAGGTATTTTAACTGTCAGTACACTTTGATCTCTGGTGAAACATGTCCTGACCTATGATGGTGGAGTTATTTCCATAGCTCATTACCTCATCTGAGTAAGCCTCTTTTGGGTCCCATCTGCCGTAGGGGAGCTTCTTCAGGCTGGGAGGTCTCGGGAAGTGGATCATATCAGGGGTGGAAATTTATGGGTGCTTTGCTCACCCTTAATAAATCTATGAGGTTGTCTTCCACACTTGAGGAAAGATGCAAGAAAGATGAGTGTTAAGAGCTCCCAAGTCCATGACAAAGCACAGAGGCAATAGCACTGTAGATACTGCTTTTGCACTTCAAGCATTTGTGCAGAATATGGTGTTTTCCTCAAATACTGCAGGCCTCTTCTGTAGGCAGTAGTGATGGGAATGTGCCTGTTACCAAGCAAACTACTAAGTATACAGACAAATCTCTTTCTTTGTTTTCTGGTTGTGGTTTTGATTCTTTAGGTTAGAATTTTTCTAGAGATGAGGAAACAGCACTTTGGCAGAATATCTCATAACAACAAATAAAGGAGGCACAATGCAGCAAGCTCACAGGGCAGCTGTGAACTCAGCTGTGGGGTTGGGGTTTGTGTGGAGCCTGATGACAGCTAGAGAAAATAGGGACTGAATGCAGCCTGCAGCTACTAACACATGCCTGTATTTATTATTCCTCCATTTGGGCTTTCTGTCTTCCATGAGATATTCACCCGCAGTACTGGACTAAAATTAATCTGCCTATATAAAATAAGCATATGCAAGTAAAACATTACTACCAACAAGAACTCAGCTGCTGCAGTTTTGGAGAACATGTTGGAGCACCCATTCATTTCTTTTCCATGACTCACAGCAGTAAGTGCAGTAAGAAACAGATCTGAGTGTGGTCTGCATACACTCTGAAGTGGTTAGCTGCAGTGCTACTGGTGGATCCTAATTACAGAGGATTCTGAAAGTGTTGCACACCTTTTGTGATCTTTTTGGCCAGGGAGGCAAGAACATGCTGACAGAAAAGTCTTTAATAGTGTCAAAAGAGGAGCCAGAGGGTCAGAAAAATATGTCGGAAAAGAACAAGAAAAGTGTAGTTTTGGTTTGGTTTGCTTTTTCCTTTCCTTGGTTGTTTTTCACTTACACTTTCAGTACCTGTGCTAATATAAAGCTCACTATGAGTCTTGCCAAATTAAGAAAATCATTGGTACATGTAAGCATGAACACTATAATGTTGGCTCTAAAACGAGAGCAAATAGAGAAGGGACAGTTATTTTGAAGTGAAACTTGGAGGCTGTTTCTTGTTGACAGTTTTGGGGACTGGACGAAGAAGAGAAGGGCAAAGACTGAGGGAGGAACAGAGGTTTTATCTGGCCAGCTGAGCAAAACTCCATGGCAGGTCAGGTCATTCTAAACTTTTCTGTGTTTTTCCACTCTTCCTTTCCATTTAAGAGCAAGCCCAAAATACAATATCTTGGTGTCACCAGCTAATAATGGCTTTGCTACGCTTCTGAAGTCTTTACGCATGAATAAATCTTCCTTAACTGTTCATGCCAACTAAACTTTCAAACACTGCCAGAAGAGTAGGATGCAATCCTGATTTACAAGCATGCACCCTCAAGCACAGACAATGCACAGGACAGAGAACTGTATTGGCAGCAATCTTCAGACTACATCTGCAGTGTCAAGCTTGTTAGATAATTAATATACTTTAAAATTACTTTTAAGGGAGATCAAGGGATTTAGGTCATCTACAAAATCATTCATGTAGTATCCTGGACTATTTTTCATATTACAGTTATGCCTAGAGGCTCCAGCTGAGAATGAATGCCCGGTCCAGTGAATAGGCTCTGCATAGTTGGAGTGGTCAGTGTAGGCTGAACAAGAATGAACACTGAACAAGAACTGCTGGATAAATTATACATCACTACAAGAATTTCTCTAGCTGAGTGGTGTGCCAGTCCAAGCTTTAAATTGGCATTAATCTAATTATTTTTATTTTTTTCCTATGAACGAGCTTATAGTAATAAACACAAGCCAGAGAACTTAGTACATTGTAGGTGGTATCCAATGTAATTAAAAAGCTAGTTTAAAGGAAACCACAATGTTTTATCCTTCTAGAAACAGCTCTTGGGAAACTTTTCCGATGAAAAATTATTACTTAGAAGAAAGCTACTAAAAAAGTAGGAATTAGATGAGATAATCTCCATTCCAAGGTGCTTTCTCATATTAAAATAGCCTGCCTTCTTCTGAAGTGTATCTGCTCATATCTGGTAGACCTGGAGTATAAAAAATGCTTCATGCATTCATTCTGCACAGAATTTTCTCATGTTGCTACACAATGGTGTTAGAATATCTTCAGAGCAAATAAAACAAATCTACTTTATCTTCCTCTTCTCTGTCTCTTACTACTTCAAGAGTCCCAGTGTGTCACATTTCTCTTGGTCAGAGGCACCAAAAGCAATTCTGCCCTTCTGACATGCTTTTTGCTAAAAGAAAAAGTGACTTTTGCTTAGCTCAGGTAGGGCCATCCTTGCAGGAATGGTACTAGTAAGTAGTTTCTGCTATAAGGAGACCGTGGCATTTCATGAGTAAAGTCCTAAGACTGAAGAAAGGCTCAACAAACAGTAATATGTAGATTTTATACAAACAATGGGCAATATGTAAAGAAAGACAGAAAAAAACGTTCATAATAAAGGTTTTATTTATTTTCTACCTGAAGTCCGCTATCCTGATGGCTGGCAGGTTTGTCACGGGCTGCAGCAAGTCTGTTTAATGCTAAACCTCTCAGTCAGCAAAAAAATGCTACTGTAAACAATAGATTTAATTACTCCCATGTGTGAAAAGAAATAGTTTCCATGCATGTAAAAAATGCTTGATAAAAGTACATAGAGTATGTTGCTGAAACACAGACTCCTCCGTATATTCAAATATATGCCTAACTGCACACTAATGCATGTGGTAATGTACACATTTCAAATTTGTCAGGGAAATTTTTAGCAACCGGTAGGGGAGAAGAGGTCATAAGGGCCATCACAGTTTATTCCAAAGTATTGTATTACATGGGTCACAAAGTGTTGCATATTCAGTATGCAAATTTTCTTTTAAATTTCTAAGATGAAAGAGCTAAAAAACACCTTCCTCTTTCTCTAATATTATTAGATATAATTCAGAAACTGTTGCAAAATTTGCATTTTACTAACATCAAGAAAGCTGCTGTAAGTATTGAGATACATGAAGTTACTAGATTTGCTGCATTATTGGAAAGAAAAAACCCTGTGGCATTTGGTGAAGACAGAATTCCTGAGGAATCAGCTGTCTGGATGTCTGATTCCTATGCGGCAATAAAAAGAATATGGGGCCAGAGAACCCAAGCAATAATGGAGTTATTTATCTTGAGGGACTAAAATATCAACATTCTCAGTTAAAATTATTCACAACAGATGTAGTGGTAGTGATATTGTCCCCAAAAATGTCTTTTCTTATTGGTAATTCCCAGCTGGACTGCTAAAAATTAAGAATTTATTTGCAGTGTGAAAGATTAAAATGGGGATAGTAAAGACATTTTACTACATCAGCAATTCACTCTTGTCACTCAGTATATACTGTCTTCCAAGAACTGAGAAATTATTTCTGACAGTTAATTCTCTGAGTAGCCCTGAACTGAGGTGTCTGACAGGTGGCAGGTCCTTTTCTTCTGCACACAGAACTTATGAGAGAAAATTTCATTCAACAGACTTAAATCTGCTTTCCCTTTTGCTAACCAAATATGTTACAACATCTAAAAATTAGGAGAAAATGCTGATATAATGAAACATTAAGAAGGGGATGGGAAACAAGCTTACTCCAAAACATCCAAAAGCCACAGAGGAAGCTCAGCAGGCATCAAGAATTGCATCTTCTTAAATGTTCAGTTTGAAAAATAAAGTATGTCACAGCATAGAACACACACTGGAAACATTTTCCCATGTGGTTACTGTTCTGAAGCACAGAAGTGCCACAGATAGAAAACTGGGTAATGCTTTAAAGCAAGTGTAAATGCAAATTTAAAAAGCAGATGACTTAAACATCAGTTTATCTTTGCATGCACCAGAGGACTTTCTTTCCTTCTTTGCACAGCTTGATTAAAGAATTTGGCCTAGCAAGAGGTAGGAAGTTTGGCAGCAAAGAGAAGAATTTTGCGTCTCAACATGAAGGTGTTTAGTCTTCAGTTTATGGTTAACTACCTCATGGTGTTAAAGACAAGCAAATTTAATAACCCAATACAGAGTAAGAACAATAAATTTAAAGAAAAGGGCTTAAAGTATGTTTTAAGGTTTTGAAAAAGGACATCCTAAGAGCTTGTAAAAGCAATTAATGGAAGAGAAACAAAAATTTGGAAGCATTACTGTGTTCTGTTGAATAGCAAGAACACAAAATGTGGTCTGGATATTATTTACATACTGCCATTTTTTGCCTAAAAGTACAACTGAGGGACTGCCTTGACCTACAAATGCTTTTCCAAGAGCATAGGCATTTCAATCATTCCACTAAATACCAAACTACCAGCAGTGCCTGAGGAAGGCTCTTGCCAAGGAACACCTGGAGAAGATGTGACAGAAACAATGAGTTACGTGCTGCAACAGCTGTGGTAGCAGCAAATCACTGTGCAGGAGGAAGCTGATGGTTTCCATGGGATAACAGTAGCAGCAGCAGGACGAAAGCAACAGAATGAGATATCTGCCCCAGCAAACATCTCTCCTTTTGGTTCTCTCTTTTGATACAGATCACTCTCTTCCACAGCTTCTGAGCATCACTGAAACTCAAATGCCCTGTCCTAAATCATTCTGCGGAAGCCAGTCTCTCAGAACTGCAGCTTCCTGGCTCTGGGCAGAAGAGTGATAAAAGCTACACAAAGTATTGTCATGCTGTTTAGAATTATATAATCACAAGCCCCGGGGGTCTTTGCTTTAGAAGTTTCCTGTTGGCAGTAAATCTCAAACTACTAAATAGTCACAGAACTCTGCTGACACAGGAATTGAAACAATTTGGGGATGCTCCTCTCAACCCTTTGACTTACTGACCTCAACATACTTCTGTCTTACAAATACAAACCCATGAGACTTCACTCTAGTTTTCCTGGATGGTCAAACCAGTCACAAATTAACCTGCTGACCTAGAACTTTCAGATAGGATTAAATTGCTGACCAGATGAACGCTTTGTCCAGGATAGCAAAGAGTTATCTTGTGGAACCACATACAAGGTTAGTGCTAACACTGCAATTATTCCTTCTACAGATAAATCAAATATCTGGGCAGCACTGTGAGTTAGGAAGGATTGTTATCTACCTTCTATATCTTAAAGTGGACATTCTGGATAGTTTTTGTGGCACTATTACACAGCGAGATAGCTTGTTTCCTGCCAACAAACATAATCAATATTCCACCCAAAAGATTCAGACACCAGCAAAAGGAATTGACACTGTATTGACTTAGCCTGGTAATGGTTTTCTCAGCAAGTATAAAATCCTCCTTGTCCTCTGACTCATCTGTAGCTCTTTTTTTGGATAACAGGTATTTCCAGGCATGCAGAAACAGGATGTTTTCTCACGAGCAGTTACATGGAACTTGGCATCTTCATCACTTATACAAAGTGGAGCACCAATTAAAAAGGGCAATGCATGTACTTGACACATGCAAAGCCAGGAGTCGTTTGTGTCTATCCTTGATTATATACAAGCACAATGTAGTATGCCCTGCTGTGGAGGCCCGATAGCAGACCGCAGGAAAAGAGCATCTTTGTGTAGGAGCATCTCAGCATTTATACGACAGACAAACTTCCCACATACACAGGTTATAGGAATTCGTATTGGCATAGGCCTCCATAACAAAGTTTTGCTGTATTAACTACACTTCTGCTGTATTTTGATCAAGGTCTCAGAATTAAAGTCAAATTGCTTAAAAGGTTAAAAGTCACTCCAGCATTACAGGATAGAAATTCAGACATTTTTAGAAAAAGACTTGCTTGGTTTTTTTAAATGAACCATACAATGATATTCTTTGTTTCAGTGGTCTTTTTTCATCTATATTTTTAGCTCAACACAGATTTATCTACTGATGATGAGGACTTTGACATAGAAATCCTAAAGACAGTGCTCAAAAAACACCCAGGTTCTGCATTCAGTATAAATGGGAGCAGTTTAATACCTGAGAAGGCTAGGAAGATTAACTGGATATTCTGCAGAACAGCTGACTAGAGACACACATTGCTACGGACTGCTGAGTTAGTTCACTCTTGAGGCAAATGATGGAGTTCACATACTGACTAGCCAGGCTGTGTTCAACTGTACTTGCAGTAGGCAAAGCTGCGTCACAGAAGCAGCTCCTGTCCATGGCAGTCAACACCGTCCCCTGTCCTGCTGCTGGCTATGGTGACACAGACATTTTCTGGCAAAACCGATGCAAGCAGCTCCTGACTCCCTGTTGTCCAGCCTCTTCCCCCCTGCCTCGTTCTCCCTCAGTTTTAGTAGTTGTGAAGATTGCGAGACCACTTCTAAACCACAAGTGAATTAAACCAAGGAACTGACTATGGTTAAACAAGCAAACAAAAAGGAGAAGCTTTGCTCCAGAGTCAGATATCCATGGACCCACAGCTTGTAAGGAAGATGGCATATTTTTTATAGTCCTACTATTGCTTTGAGCCTGACATGTACAAATTGCTGATGGCTTTAACTTATATTGCAGACTGATGGGAATAAGAAGCAGAAATATTTTCATGTTGGCTGCTCCTGCTGTACTGGGGACTACAATCTCTGGTGAACACTGAAGAGAGGAAAAGTAATCGATGACTGGAGCCCAAGTTTTCCTGTGATGTTGAGTCAGCACTCTTGGGCTCTAAGTAGCAGTGTGCATCTGGTTCAGTTTCTCACATATTTATTTTTCCTTTTCAGAAATAACAGTATTAAAATGAAATTTCAGATTCTGGAGTACAATTCTGTGGCAAGGGCTTGTGTGGAAAGCCAAGGAGAGTTGCTTAGTAAAATGAGTAGGAGTCTGTGGTTGTTTGCTTCTGCAAACGCTTTAATTCCTATCACTTCAGTAGCTCTTACCAGACTTTTACCATCCCCTTAGAACAAATTAATCCTAAGTGACTTAGTAGTGGTGATTTCTGTCCCAGTTCCTAGACATTCAATAACAATAATCAAGTCATTATTCTTCCTCACTCTCATGACTAATTAGGAATCTCTGGGTTTCACATGACTAGTTTTACACTACAGAGTTCTATCACTTACACATTGCTCAGGCATCTGAAGCTCCTGTCACTGACCAACATAGGTAGGTCAGCAGAATCCCCTTATGGAAGTACCATTACATCGGTCTCTCTGGTTTCTGCAGAAGAGCAATGAAACAAATAAACAGAACCAAGCTTTTGCATTATCATTACAAGATATAATTTTGTTAGTATGGCTATGTCTATGCTATCACCATTTTCCTGGCACTGTTCCACCTGTTACCATAAAGTACAGAACTTTCTATTAAGCACCAGAAGAGTTTTCATTAAGTAGAGGGTATCCCTTTCAGTAAAGTCTGATTCTCTAATATAGTAAAACATACTTTCTTTCTGTTATTTTGGAGGGTGGAGACCTGTTAACCACCTTCAGCATACATAAAATATACAAAAAAGAAGAAAAATATTCCAAATAATATATTTTGCTTCTATTCAGAACTTAAAAGTTTAAATAACTTACAAAAGACTAACGTAATTTTTATACCAAAAAAAAATGGGACACCATTACTGTATTTAATGCCCCAGATCTTATTCTTGGGAGTGCAGGTTAAAACCAAACATCTCCTATTGTATACTAAGCAATAACATCAGCTGATTATTATCTGCAGTCTTTTTCTTAAAAAGTAAGGCTTTCACTAACTAATTCCAGTATACTTAAGACAACAAGCTGATTTTACTTCAATAAAAGTAGATCTGCTTTGACAATGTCTCCAGATTTCCCTCTGCTGGGATAATGGCAACATTGCTCACCAGCAATAAACCACTGCAATCTGTTTGTGATAGCTTTGTAAGGAACATTGTTTTAAAGTTTCTAAGTGTAGGAAGATGGCACAACTTCTCTCATGCATGTGCAGAGAACCGTAAATAATCAGACCGATTGGGTATTACAGTCTTGTCTCCAAAGACAGCTTAGATGTCAGTCACTCTAGTCTTCCGGAGTGTCCCTGGCTGTTCAGGGCTTGAGAGCAGACGTAGCAGCAGGAACTGACAGACATACATCTCAGTGCTACTGTCTCTTTGGGAATTTTAGGTTTATGTTTTCATATAGGCGACCACTAGCTGCTCCTCAGTACAACATTAAACCCTTGCTGTCATGACCACAGTATCCAGTTTTCTCTATTTCCTGATCTCCTATGGGTAAACACTTGCTCTGAAGGCCCCTTATTGATTTAAATTCGTGCCAGCAGAACTGGCATTAGCAGCTCTGGTTTTCAGTCCTGGTAAAGCAATTCATTACTGGTACAAGCAGGTAACATGACACATCAAAAGACTGACTGATCTGGAAAAAAAAAAAACAAACCAAAAAAAACCCAGGCTAGGTCCTGTTATGCTTACAGGCGCTAAAGAGAGCAGGGTAAAAAGGCATAATGTTCATCTTTGCAATATGCATTTGCTTGCTCTGTAGGAGAACAGGGTAGTTAGTGAATTCAGCCCAGTGACATTTCCAAACTTTTTTGGCTCAACATGATTGTAGAGGGTCACATGTTGGAGGATATAACTCTGTCTCAGGGAAGGAGTAGCTAACAGAGTTTATTAAGTCCAGTTTGACAGCTCCCAGTGAGAAAAACTGTAAAAACCCTTTGTGTGTACATGAGAGATCAAAACAGCTATGCTCTGGGCACAAGTTGGGAAACTGGTATATTAAATTAGGTGCTCAACATATGTTTTTCATGTCAGATAACACTTTGCTTCCCCTTACTTTGCAGTTACTTTTTTTTCCCCTACTCTTGCATTTTCTATAGAAAAACATCCAGATCACTGGCATTACTCTTATTCCAAAGAGGTCATCATTTTTCGCTTGACCCTGCACTCCCACCTGAAGGGTGGGAACCTGAAAGGTTCCTCTACAGCTCTAGATCCCAGTGCACACTGTGGTCATGCTCTGCTCAATGCAGACTGCATTTGCACTGCTTGGAGATTAGTTCAGATTAGATACGTGGACGGTATTCTGTTTGTACAGTTAGATATTATGTTCAGATATCATCACATTACGTAACATTTCTTTAGTTACTGCGATAGCTTTTGTAAGCTCTTAGAGTTACTCTCAGACAAATAACAGAGCTTGCTCAGTTACTCTGTGGTATGTTTGACTCCAGGATATGGATCTACTAATTCTTCCCTATACTGCAGATTGTTGTGGAACTAGACTATTCCAAGTAATGCATGTAATAAACATTATTTTCAGCTGATACTTTTTATTAGCTTCCCTACATGTCATTTAAAGATGTATGAATTTTACAGGCTTAGATTTATTTTTGGATTGTATAGAAATCTAAGTTGTCTCAACAGCATGGGAGAATTCATCTTTCACAAAACTAGGATCGTGAAAACTAAAACAAAACTAGTTCAAACAACTCCCACCCCTGACTCACTACTGATTCATGCACAGCTGGTGTATTGAGGCTGGCAGGGATGGAGTTAATCTTTCCCATTGCAGCCCTGATAGTGTTGTGCTTTGTATTTCTAGCTAGAAATGTGTTGATAATACACCAGTGTTTTGGCTGCAGTGTTCTTACAGCATCAAGACTGTCCTCCAACTTCACCCCCTCCAAAGGCCACTAGGGTGGGACTGGGCAAGAGCTTGGGAGGGGGCATAACCAGGACAGCTCACACAAATTGACCGAAGGCATATTCCACAACATTTGACATCTATCTAGCAATAAAACTAAGAGGACGTACGCTGTTAATGTGTTTGTATTCTGGAGCAATCACTAGGCATTCTGAACCCCTACTTCACAGGACATTACCTGCTGATGGGAAGTAGAGAGTAAATCCTTTGTTTTCCTTTGCTTCTATGTGCAACTTCTGCTTTTTCTTTATTAAAATCCCTTTATCTTGATCCATGAGGGTTTTCTTCATTTTATTTTCTCCCCTGCTGTCATGCTGAGGAGGTGGAGTGATAGAGCAGGTTAGTGGGCACCTGGTAGCCAGCAAAAGTCAACCAACAGCTGGTCAAATGCAAACTTATTCCAAGTGTTGAGGTTACATTAGCTTTCATGGTTTATTTAATCTTCCATCATTCTACTCAGATCGTTTAGGAAGTAAAGCTGCATGATTGTGGGTTTTACAGCTCAGACACCTTGTTCAGGAGAATTGAGTTTGCTCCAGCTATTTGATTCACATGAGTTCCAGAGTGATGCCCAATGTCAACACCTACCCACCTAAGGTCAGTTCATAGCAGTTTCTGATACCCACAAGTCCTTAGAGTTGGCACCACATAGTTTGCTCTGGGTACAACCTGGTCATCTTATCTAGGGCTGCTCCTTAATATTATTGCTAAATATTTATAAGTACATTTACTTGTATCCATCTTACAGGTGGATTTTACAGTCTGTTATAAAAAAATCACAGTATACATAACGGCAGTGTGAAAAGAGCTAGCACAGTAATCTTACTTTCAAAGGAACTGACTAAGGAAAGCAGAAAATCAAACACATTGCCAAATGCTACGGCATGTTCTCAGAGATTATTTGTTCTGAGACTACAATTAAAGACTGAAAAACATTCAAATCTTCAGCTGAATTTTCTGTAGCAACATTTAACTATCATTAACATTTAACTAAACTTTCAAGTGACACCATGCATAAAACTGTAGATAGATTTTTTCTGCCATGTATGTACCCTTGAAGTCTGCATTCCATCATTTTTAAGATGTTTGATATAAAACAGTTACATCCCAGAATTGTTTCCACTAGCAGCCTGTAATCCACAGAGCAGTGGTACACCATCAGTGGTTACGATGAAGTGTGGTAGTTTATAAGAGGGTGGTTTGTGCTTGCATCCCAGTGTTTGCTCTCATATACATCAGGTCCCATTTGGACGCCTATTTAAAACTACTGAATAGAACATTATTTTATTGTTGCCTCATGTTCTAGAAAGCACTCTCCCATCCTGAAAGAAGTAAATCATTCTTCCTACATGTGGATCTATAAGACAGAATAAACCTGAGCATATCTGAGATGCTTAACTACTTTTTTTCTCAGCCACATTCACATTTTCTGCATTTCTGAGTGACACTGAAGGTACAAATCATCAAGTTTAAAGGATGAAATTTGGGAAAGAATTTCAAATTATATAATCATATAGTATCAATGTCATGCTATTAAATGGTTTTGCTGTAACAGTTTTATCCATCTAGGGTTGAGAAAAAACCCATGACTTAGTTAACTGAAGAGCAGTGAACAATGTTACACCTGTGACATTCATATAAACCATTTGTAGGATGCAGAGAGTACCCACTGCCATGGAATAAACAGACACTACCCACCTTTCTTTCCTCAGTTGGTCTACAGCCACGTTAGATGAACTATAGTAGAATTACATGACTCTTAAGCAATATGTGGCATTTATCTCCAGAGTAACGCTGTCTACCATCCACAATGTAATACTGTATACCAAGCATCTCTTTTGCAGGGAGCTAGAATTCTGCTCTATGAAGCTCCAGAATCTATATCCTTTAAAAATCTACAGCCCTTTAAATGTCATTAAAATCAAGTCTAAACAGTTAGGCACTATCTTTCCTTAAAGAGCACCTCTCCTTACTACGCTGCTACTCAGCTGAGATAAGGTCAAGCCATAACTCAGCGGCTTATAAAAGAGAATACCTAAAGGGCATCCCTACCACTGCTTTGCATTTTTATTTAATTTGGCAGGCATGGCCTCAGTGAAAGCAATTTGAGTCCAAAGCGTCCTGGGCATGCTGTAAAGTGTGTGTGAGAGGGAAGGACAGAGAAAAAGAGGGAGAGGAAGAGAGAGGGAGAGAGCAGCATCCTGGCTGGCACAAGGAATACTGAACGGAATGGTGCAAAGCTGAGAGGAGTGAAAGAAAAGGGTTACAGGGGTTCTTTCTCTGGTTTTGCTTCCACAAGGATTCCTGTACTGTATTTGCATTTAAAGGCAAAGTTACTGGGAGGCATTTCACTATTGACACTTACAGACACCCCTCAATACCATTTCTCTCCCTCCCTGGCCTCCTCCAACACACCTCTAAAAAAGGTCATATGCAGGATTCTTCTCAGGTGGGAAGATAAATGGCTTTAATTTTCTTTTTCTTTTCTTCAGAAAGTAGGACACGTTGTAGTGCACTTACTTAAAACATCTTTTTGTTTCGTTACAAAAGATATATGGGCTTGAACTAGCGCACCAAATGTTTTCAAACAGGTGTTAAAAAGAGTAGTTTCCTCTGAAGTATCTCAGGTCAAACTTGTCTTCACGAGAGTAGCTACAACTAAGACTTTTGTCTTCCTCAAATTTTATATACGGTTCTTTAGATTTAATATAGTAATAATAACACTAATGTTAATGCTAATGATGATGATGATGATTATAATAATAAAGTATCATATAAATAGGTAAGTTGTATGTACAGTTGGAAATACACAAGACAACTTTCTAAAAAAAATACCAAGCCAAGCAATCTGTCAAACTAATGCTATTCTACACTTTTCAATATTATTCTCAAAAGTTGTTTTCTATGTAGTATTTATCTTTCTGAAATGATTTCAAAGTACTTTTAATGAAACCAATATAGAAAAGGCAAAGCTGAAGACATTATACATGAAGAAATTTTATATACTGAGATCTATGTATTAGAATTCCAGTTCAGCATGACACAGTAACAATCCCATTTTAGTATTTTGTGCAGACCTCTCTATTTAGAGTAACACAACATGCTGCAGGTTTAGAGATGCTAAAGCCAATTTTTTTAGTTTGTAAAGCAAGCAGTAGTCCCATGCTATTCTCTCCTCAGACAGCAGAAGGGAAGCTTTGCTTTCCATCTGGAGAGATATTGTGCCTCATCTAAGGACAAAAAATTAGATTAATTTTAAAATGGCTGCACTCTAGCTTTCTAGTCAAACCAAGCTACCAAAACTATGACACTTCTTTGGCTCCTAAAATACAGTTAAGTATACAGACTCAAGTTTTCAATTTGTAAGAACAAGCAGGCATAAGACCAGTAATTGAGCAGAAAAGTTGAGACTCTTTTTATATTACAAAATAACAGAAAATGCCGGGGGTGGGAGGGAATCAAGGCAAATTTGTATTAAATTTCTCATCTCTTCCAAATTGTGATGAAGTTAAATGCATTACTAATAGTCTAATAATGGTAGTTTACTTAACAAAAACAACATAGAAAATAAAATCTGTCTGTGTAAATGTTTAACTTCTCAAACTGAATTAATTGAACAGGATGCTAGGGAGATGTGCATTTCAGTGTTAAAATAATCTGTGAATTAAAAAAGTTTGAGTAATACGGAGAATTTTCTATGTTTTCTCTTTAGAAAGTAATCTATATTGAAACTGCTTTAAATTTGCGTGGAAAATGCAGATGCTGGATATTATCAGTGAGAGAGTGACAGTTTCCCCATGCAGACCTTCACAAAGACTCAGCTGAGAAAAAAATCTGAGGTCTGTAGTTTTTTTTTAGCCAACTTTCCTTACTGAGCCCACTGGTAAACAGCCAACTACCAGCTGCAATAAAAGTTCACTAATAATAAACCAAGACTTAAAAAGTACAACTGGCTGAGGTTCAAAATGTGAGCCAGCTGAAGCTTTTAAAGTTTAGGCATTTGCAGTAGTAATTTTGGAAAAGAAAAAAAAAAACAAACAAAAAAACACCAAGCCAAAACAAAAACCCCAAAACTCACACATATACTTTACAACTCAGATATAAATTAATGGATACTGTTGATTTTCAACCCTCTCAAGCTTATCTAGACCCTGTGGCAAGTAAGGCTTTTTCCCAATAAGGGTTTCCAGACGACATTATAATTTGGGGTTTTCAACTCCATTGGTTAAAAAAATATTACACTGACTTTTATTAAATTTGGCAGCCAGGGTGAACTCCCTAACCTAACACAAAACATGTGCTTGGAGAAAGTAGCTCCTACATAGAAAAGATTTATTTTCTTTTTAAAGTAGTTATAGGCTGGCATTTTAGTGGAATTAAGCTGCCTCTAAAGGTTTAACTAGCTGATTTTTTCATTTGGCTGACAACTGCCACTTCTTCTAAAGGCAATGAACAACATGAGTCATGATAATGCATGTTCATATTACCAAACATGAACAACAAATTAAAGTGCAGTTGATGTGCATCACAGAATCACAGAATGTCAGGGGTTGAAAGAGACCTTGAAAGATCATTGAGCCCAAACCCCCTTCCAGAGCAGGATCACCTACAGTAGGTCACACAGGCTTGCACCCGTTGTCCCTTGTCCTATCACTTGACATCACTGAGAAGAGTCTGGCTTCATCCTCCTGACACTCACCATTTACATATTTATAAACATTAATTACGCAATTGTTAAAAGATTTCAGGAATCTGGATACAAATAGAAATGGCTGTGCAAGTGATGTAGTCAATTGACTATACAGTCCACTGCTATTCATACACAAATTTTAACACCAGTAACATACTGGGAGAGAAGTTAACTCTCACATGGGGTGTCTGGCTGACTGACTTAAATGAACCAAAGAGAGAATTGCGGCTCTTTACGTGCCATAAAGGCTTAGTCAGGTCTTCAGGAAACACCACAGCTTCACTGCACCTCTTGTACTCACATTCTGCCGCACTCAGGACCTCTGTACCTAGAGAATAAACAGAAAGGATAAGACAGGTCTCTGCTGAAAGTCAACAGACTAGAAAATGTAACCATTAACATTGAAGGGTCTTGATGAAACTAATGTATTTTCTCCAACAATCATTATAGAAGCTAAGGGAAAAAAATGCAAACAACCAAACTCTTCAAATAGGAACTTTATGCCCATTATGTATTCTGGAGTTACTTTTTATATGTACAGTCACCTGCCAGCTTCTGTCCTGGCTGTTAGTTGTTACTACTCCAGTCCAGGGGCTGGTGACCTTCAAAGCACTTCCATTAGGAAATAACAAGGGTGTAGAAGTAGTGTACCACAAAGCAAGAATTCATGCAGCAAAAAACAACAGTAACTGGCAGAAAAACTGTGATTGAGGATGAGCAAAGACAACAAGAAAAGTTAATTGCTGGAAAACTGAGGATGCTGCATGTTACTACATGGTAAGATGCACTTGGGAAAAGAAAGCTGGTATGACTACTTACGTGGAAAAGACTTGAAAACAAATTCAGAGATCTCTCACACATACAAAAAAAGTAGAGACTTTGGTCAAAACTTTCTGTATGAAGAAGGAAAGCAGAAACATCTTAACTCCCCCTTCTCCTGCCTTCTGGGATTCAAAGACAAGTTTCAGTAATGCAGAGCAAGGTGCTAGTAAACTTCACATCTATTGCAGTCTGTAAGAGTGGAAGTTAACTTCTTAGTAAAAGCTCATTTGTCCAAGAGAGGTAGCCAAACACAGCAGGCAGCTAATCTTTCACAGCTTCTTACATTTCTCAGGTGGTTCAAGTTGTGACACATGAGGATTCCCTATTATTTAATGAAAACCGAATTACTCGAGAGAGAAGTGAGGAGGTCAGGGATTTATTTTTGTGGAGTTTTTTTGTATGCATCTGCAATACACAATTTTCCTGTCTGTAGAGTAAACATCAGGTTCAGCATAAGGTCGGTGTTTTCCATCACGTTCAATAGTATGTAAAAAATCAGTAGCGCTGAGCACCTTTTGAAGCTTTTAGGCTGATACTTCTTAAAAGCAACAAAGGTGTCTTCAGAGCAGCAATGAGACTTGCATGGGGCATAGGCAGAGAAGACTCATGTTCCAGGTAGAGATTCTCTTGCAAAAAAATGGATTTGGGAAAGAGGCATTTCTTACCTACTAGTTTCATTATTTAGTAACTTTAAAGTGGCTTTGGCTCAAGGTCTATTTACTCTTTCCTAACCCTTAAGCTTCCTTCTGTGCTAAACTCAGTATGAAGCCATTAAAGAAATCATCTACCTTTTGAATCCAAAGTATTAAAGTGTTTTCCAAACTTGGGAATACCAGTTTGCAGAGGCTTGTATCAAGTAATGGAAACAAGACAAATATAGGATTGCATAAAAATAAGCTTGTATTAAGAGGTACCTGAAAGTATGGAATCCACAGTTACACCTCAACAGATGCTATTCTCTTAGTTTTTATTGAGAAAGGACATTTGAAGATTTTAACAGATGTTTGTTCCTGGAGAAACAATGCATGCTATGAATAAGTAGGCAGGATCTGAAGCAGCAACCACAGTTATGCTTTTTCTCCATGTTCTGTGTTATAGAGCTAGAGAAAACAGTAGCAGTTGTCCTGGTTTATTCTTGGGAAGCCAAGACATACTTGTAGAAAAAGTTGAGGTAAAAAGAAACTCTGAACAAGCCTAAGTAAAATAAGCCGACTTAGGCCTGCTGCAAAATAGTAAAGACTGAAGTTCTGGGGGTGAAAAGTTGCAGTACTCCCAAGTTCACATGTGTCATAGTGCTCTTTGGGAGGAATACTATGGTGACTGGGATTGCCTCAATGCTCCACGTATGGCAAATTTAGTGTAAAATGCAGCAAGATAAAACAACTCTAATCCTGGGGGGTTGTCTGTCAGTCCTACCCTTCAGGACACCTGGGAGATCACATCAATAGGAAGCAGAGCATCTCAGTAGTAGCTCTTGAAAAAGAGACAATCACGTTCGGGTGTATATATTTTAAACAATTAATGGTGACACTGTGGTAAAATTTCCATCTCACTGGCGGGTATACAAACCAGAATGAACTCTCAGTTTCTCTAAAGTAACAGGAGATCTACATCTGAGCTACAGGTTCTATCTCTACAGAACACTGAGCATAGAAAGTATTCCCTTAACCAATTATTGTTTAAAAGAGTGGTGCTTTCACCAAGAAATAATCATAGCAAAGGTTAGTAATGACAAAACTTGGAAGGCTTTTCTAATTCAAGGATTTTTTGCATGTTTGCTTTTGAAAGCCTCGTTGTTAATGCTTGTAATTTTAAGTAAAAAATGCCAACCAGTCTTATAAAATGATTGAAATTTGACCAGTCAACTGAAATTTACATACTTAAAGAAAAATATTTAATATGGAAAACAAATCATGTTTTGCCCTCAGCTAGCAGTAGGCACCTGAAGAAAGGATTTTCCTTTGCCTTATAAAGCTTATCTCTAGATAGGATTAGGTCAGAAGCAACTACTGGGAGATTTTATGTCGTAAGGTGGCATAAGATTAATTTCATTAGGCATTGAATTTGCAAGGTATTGAGAGATGTAGAAGTGGATTCATACTTAGAATTAGGTGGCCAGTTAAGTATTTTGCTGCACCAAAGCACACGAAATAAAAACAAAAACTTCTAGCTGAACAGTTAGCTCCTATCCCATCAAAAAGATCTTGTAGTTTATAAGTAAGTTAAACAATACATTTTATTCAAGTTACTTCATAAACACAGCATCTTTACCTTGGACAAATGTTACTTGTAGAATCATAGACTCGAGTTGGAAAGGTCCTGTAAGAGTTTTAAATGCCTGCTCTTGGCAGCACTACTTAAAACTAAACCATATGACTAAAAGCGTCATCCAGACATCCCTTCAACTCCGCCAGGCTTGGTGTCCTGACCACTTCCCTGGGGACCCTGTTCCAGTGACTGAACACTCTCTCAGCGAAGAACTTTTTCCTAAAATCCAATCTGAATTTCTAAGAGATGCATTGTAGACATGGAATATAATATTTGTTGGAGGTAAGCAAGTCTAGTAAAACTGAGTTTAGATAAACATCTAAATAGCTAAACAGTTACTACAAGTTGCTCTAAGATTTCTTTATAATTTCTACTGTAACAAGATCCTTCTGGGACAGTAGTTGTGGGGGCATTTCTGGTTTTTTGTCTTTCCACTTTAATACTAATTATTATTTTTTTACCATTTTAAAAAATAGGCTTATTTATGTATTTATTAGAATTTAGTTGAGGAAAAAATCTCTTTCCAGAAAAAATAAGTAGGCATAATAGATGATTCCAAGTCAGGAGCAGTAAATGTCAAGAAAAGGTTATTTCCAGTCAAGTTCAAGATTGCAGCTTTTAAGACTGCACATATTTTTGATAGACAGCATAACAAGTGTTACAATCCATCTAAACAAAGTTTTTGATAAGCATAGCTATATAACAAAGACAGTGAATTTCATTCTCATAATTCTAGCATACATAAAGCTATACGAACCTCTAGTCATGTCTTTTGTAGCATTATCCTGAGAAGACTAACAAAGGGCAATGGGAATCCACATATCCTGTTGGCTAAGACTATTTAAACTAACTGGTGATTTTTGAAATTACTTGAAATGATTTTCAGAAAATGCAACTAGCTTCTGAAATAACCATTTCAAAATTTCAGGTAGGACAACCCAAACTGATACTTCTCTATTGTGGAAGTAGTGACCTAGTATGAGAAGAGTGTGTTCTATTGAATGTAAATAACTTATTAACAATTTTACTGAGGGGCAAAAGTACTTAAAATATGGTTGGAAGACAAACACATATTTTATCCCCTTTCACTATTTAAAACAGAGGAGAAAATATTCTATGTGAATCTTGCAAAATGGCTGCAGCATTTTCACACCGTATTACAGAGATAGGTTCAAAGACCTAACATTCTACAGTGTTTACTCATTATTTTCTGCATATCATAGGTCTGACCTCAAATGTGTACTTAAAAATGTCAAGACCTATAAATACGGGAGAGAAGAGACACATAACATGCGTTTTCTTTGTTGGTACTAAATATTGAATATGGGACATCACTACAGAAATCTTTCTCTTAAGCTGTTTCTTAGCATATTACTGAAGAGGAAGAAAATCTTTTACATATTTGGACTACATCTTCTGCAGACTTCACCAGTGGAAAGATTTTAGCATGCAGGATTTTGGGGAGCCACAGGCAACCACATCATTCGCATAAATTAGAGATAGTTTTGAATCAAGATTCTACAGATTTTTATTTTAAAATCTGCAGTAAGATAACTGTCAGCTAGGCTTTCTATATTAAAATCCAGGCTTTCTATATTAAAATCCAGGCTTTCTATATTAAAATATAGGCTTTCTATATTAAAATATAACATACATGTTATGTGAAAATTAGACAAAAGAAATCAAAGAGGAGTGTGAAAACAGAATGTTACTTTAAGTGCTATTTCTTGGCAAAAGTTGAAAAAGTAATAAGGAAAATATTAAATCTGGAAAATCATGTGAATATTAAGATTTTTAAAACTAGAAAACCTATCTGAAATATCTAAATGTGAATATTAAGATTTTTAAAACTGGAAAACCTATCTGAAATATCTAAATGTAAATACAACAACTCCATTTATAACAGAGGGATGGGGTAAAAATTACAAAAATCTAGTAAGTAAATGATGCACAGCTGGAAGAAAGGATAGAATAATGTCTTTCAACATCCAATAGAGGTTTTAAATTGCCGTGTTGTATTGCAAAGTAATTATTTGGGGGGTTTTGTTTGTTTGTTTTGCAGGGCTTTTTGTTTATTTGGGTTTTTTTTATTTTGTTTTGTTTCACAGAACACCTGTATAATTGTACACTTTGTACCTCAACATTGCAGTCACATTGAAAACATAATATTTGTCATTTGTATGCAAAATTATACTGTGACTCTACATATAAAGGTACACAAAAGGTATAGAAAAACTAAGCACTGAGGTTGAGCACCTGTGCTCTCTTGTATTATATTTCAGCAACAGCTCTAGTTCCATGCAAGTTAAAGTCAATGGACCAGCAAGAGAAGCACTTTTAAATCGTTGCCTGAATAAATTACGCAATTAATATGCTGCCAGATCAGTACACATAGTGAGTAGTTCTCCACTGCCTTTAAACAGAGCATTAACTAACTTTGCAATGATGACTGATTCAGATTCAGTAAAGACCTTTGTAAATATATAATCTGATAGTCTGCATAAACACAAGCTACAAAACTTCTATGCATTAGATTCTACGTTGAATTTACTAGATACTTTACCACATTATTTTTCAAAAAAAGAAGACACACAATCTTATTGTTAACACTGCTACAACTCCTTTAGGCAGCCAAATGCCTAAAAAGTATACGTGAACGTGTATATTGAGATTTTTTCACAAGGAAGGGAAGTAACACACAATTTAAAGATCAAGCATCTTCATCAGACCCAGAAAAAGTCCTTAAGTAAAACCTCTTTTTAGAAGAAAGCCACTGATATATTCTGTGATGAATTCTCTCCTTTTCCTGCATCACTAAGGTGCTGTAACTGAGGCCAAAAATGCATCCTGGTACTTACCTCCTTTTTATGTTTGTACCACAGAACTAAGGAGACTTTTCTGCTTGAACAAGAATTCTCTCACTTTCTATTTCCACTTACCACAAACATTACAGTAAAAAGAAGCAGTAAGCAGGCCAGATTTCCATCTATTAAAACATGGTTAATCTGGAATGGCTCTATTGTGGCTGACAGAAACTCTCTGGGTTTGCAGACTTGTCACCAAGATCAACAGCTGGCTATTGGCCTCAGAGTCCTCAAGAAGATGAAGCCTGAAGTCACTGGAGCCAGGTCTGCACACTGGAAACTAAAATACCTAATGTTTTTCTTAAAAGAAACATCTCAGGGATTGGCAAATCCAACCAATGAAAGAAACACAAACAGGGAGAAACCTAGAGAAGAGGAGTAATTGCATCACTCCTCTGGCCTCCTGCCTCCCACTCTAATTTATGGGCAATCTATGTTGCTTTCTATAGCTAAATTACAATCTAGGGAATTATTTCACCATTAAAAATGCTGAGTCATCTTTGTTGAGACAGGGCTACAACGTAATAGTGACACAATTTGGTAATAACTTGGTGTAGCACTTAACCCAGCATTTCATGTGGTTTGGCTAGGATAAATCAGAGATAGACAGACAGACTTGTCCTCTGCAATGTTTTAGGCTGTGGATTGTGCATTAAACAGTACTTACAGTACTGTGCATTGCCTGGTGGGAAAGGACATGTGTGGTTTAGCTCATAATCTTGACTTCATTCTGTGTAGGAAAAGACTCATCGCTACAAGCTGAACACAAGATGTTCAATAGATGGCCATGTCTGTTTTATTAGTTATTGCCTCAGCAAACTTACTAGAAAGTAAGAGTTTCTCATAGATTTCTACCCAAATTTACAGTATTCTGATGGAGTATTTTGTTAGATCCACGTAGCAATTGCTTATGAAAAATGAGATGGATAACAGATTTACCAACAGTTTATAATCTTAATCCCGGCGGGACAAAGGCTGATTAAATGCTGATGCAAGACAAGATTCATTTTCAGCCAAGTATCCTTTTAAAACCAGAATAGGATGGAAGACTGCCAAACAAATCACATGTATTTGGCACCCAAGAAAGAAGGAGGTCCTCCAGATCAACAATGCAGTAAACCCATATTTCAATAGTTTCTTAAAGGAATAGGCTAGAGGACACAACGATGATCCTACTGTTTTGCTGTAATAGCTTGACAAACTACTAAAAAGCAGGATGACGAACAAAACTCTAATCAGTTCTTAGTTTCTGATACACTTAAAGCTCACTCCATCCTTCATAGCCCAATTTAATACTAAAACTTGATTTCAACCCACCATTTCTAATAAAAAACAAATCAAATCAAAAAAAATACCCCCAAACCCAACAAACCAAAACCAGAGCCTGGAAAGGGGAACCACACTCCAGAGCTGCTTACAACCAGTATTAGACAACAGTCATGATCCTTCTTGTGCTTTCTTTTGATAGTTTTCCTGCTTCCTTAGCAGCAGCACCAGACAAGGTGGAAGAAAAATGCTCTGCATTCAGCTTGTCCTGGTTATTTTGATCTTCTAGGATCTGCAGAGATGGATCTGATCCTGCGTGTTTTACTTCCTGATGAAAGCTTTAAGCAGCACTCTGTTTTAGTAGAGATGAGCAGCAGCAGCAACCCAGAGCAACATCCGTGGTTTTGAGTTGGCAGAAACCTCTTCCCCACGGTGTACATGGGGCTACAGAGTACATCCTAGTCTGGTATTTACTTCAGGGTGTGTTGCTGTGCTGGGTGGGCTTCAGGCATTTGCTGTCTGTGCTTAGCACAAAAGGTACATAATAATTTATTTACTTTTTGACAGTATAAATTTCATAGTAGGGTGGGGATGGACCTCACTGTCACCAAGGTAGAAGCCACAGCTGCTTTCATCTGGGCTGACCCTGCAGTTTGCCATAAACCCACAATGATGCACATTAAATAATGTCAAGGCACTTCAACACACCACCTGAGCCACTGGGGTATTTCTTGAATGCGTGTTCTCATTTTGAAGTGCTTAATTGTGAAATCATCCAAGTAAGGTAACCTTTTCACTTACACAGCATTTAGATGAAGGTAAGTCTGGATTTTAGTGCTATTTATTGCTAAGTCTTATTTTAAATGTGATAGATTCTCCAAAAAAATAAGATCTTTCAGATCTCTGGCTCAAGTGAGCTCAATGCTAAGAAAACACGAATTTTTCTCCTTCTTCTCAAGTTTGTGTAAATGAGTCATCATCATGAATCATTAACACTATGTAAGTGAAACCATTTCATTAGTAAAGTAAATTGACACCCATAAGAGCCTTTTTTTTTTTTAAAGCTTTATTTAGAGGCCTAAGAACAAGTTTATAGTGACTTTTCCAGAACTACCTGTGTAAGCCCTTGCCATCCCTCCAAGTTCTCTTCTGGAAAAACTGACCTAGCCAAAACAAAGCAGAATTGGCCCTGCAACATATGGAAGTGAGAGGTGCCTAGCATAATAATTTAAAAAAAAAAAAAATCTTTCAAATTTAACGTTATGAGTGAACCTCACTAGAGAGAAGGCTTTTTATTTCATGCGATTGCTCTTTTACTACACTTTTAAAAATCTAAGGCATCTATTAAGAAGCACCATTTTGCAAAACTAAATACTGTAAATCATGTGTGTTTAACAAGTGATAAAAACAACAGAGAGGTTATACAGACAAATTAAACTGGAATTGTTTGAAAGGAAGTTCACAGTGTTTTCTAAGTATCATACTGATTTACAAAGAATTATTCCATCAGCTTCAAAGGAAAAACACCATGACATCTGAGAAGTTCATTAGGTCTACACAAAGTACCAAATAATTACAATAAAAGGCATTTGTTTAAGTTTAGGGTACAGAACAAAACAAAAGCCTAGATTCTATTTCCAGCAAAAATTATATATCATTTTATGCTCACACAAACAAGTAAATAGTGAAGGGAATGAAAGCTTGCTAGAAATATGACTGCTGGTAATGTCAGATAACACTACTTACTAAAGTTTGTGTTAAATTGTCCTGGGATTGAAATATTTTAGAAACATTTTCTAGAAAGCCTGCTGTTAATCGTTGAAAAACACTATTAAAATATACTGGTATGTCAGATAAACAAAACTATGTTAACATTGCTACAGCTCCTTGAGGTAGCTATGAATAGTAAGAAAGTTTGCAGAAAATATCTGTGGAGATTTTTCTTCTCGTAGTATGAAAAGCTTATTTCAATGCACCTAAAAATACAAGGTAAAGAGAGAATAATGATCTTTACTCTGCTAGCTCTTCTGTGCATATAATTAAATCCAGTAGTTGATATTAAATATCTTTGCTGCTTCTTTATCCTGTAAGTTCCTCAAATTCATATGATGCATCTCCCCAGAGAAGTAAAATTATCTGCACTTCTACGAGAAAGAAATGAGGGTGAGATACTTACAAGTATGCAGCTGTGATAAGAATCAAACCTTAGTTTCCTGAGTTCCAGGCTAATGCATTAATTGCTGCATAGCAATTAAAAGCAGTATCATGTACATGACAGATCTTCTATCTAACATCAACATAAGGTTAAAAACAAAGGTCATCAGTGCTGTAACAAAGTATTGCACTATATCAATATGCATACCAATATTCACTACGCTTGAAAACTGAAGGTCTTCAGAGAAGGGCTAGCAAAATGTTAGGAACCTTACTTATGATTCTACCAAAGAAGGTTTAAGAAATAAATACAGGTAACAATTTTCAGCCAACTCAAAGAATCTTAATAAAACATATAAATTAAAGTTTTTCCATTCTGATTTAATTGGAACATCTCCAACACATTTTCCCTGGTTAACATATTCTACGTAATTATACATTAATATATTGCATTGCCAGCATGTCTTTGCAGTTTGGCATTTTAACAGTAGAAATACCTGAAGATGTCTTGCTTTGAATATCTTAATACTAGTTTCTGTTCAAAGATACTCTTGAAGACCACTACTCAATGAAGAAAGGCAGGGTTATATAAACATAATGCTCTACATTGTGTAATAACACAACCTAAGAGCACAAAGCCAATGCTATGACATATTCCTAGAAATTTCTTGCACATAGCAAAAGAAGGGATATTAGAAAGAATCATAAATCCTTCAAGGTGGAACTCCCAGGTGGAACTAGGTCACTGGATGATAGCTCTTCATTAACGTTCAAAAGTTTAAAATAGCCCCTACTATTTTTTCATTGAATCATTCTGGAATAGTAAGAGTTGACACTACAGGAAGAAATCACACTTTCCTGCAATGAAAGTAGAAGCTTTTGACTAGTTATAGATATACTTTTCTAAAATTTGTAGGTGTCTGAGCTCAGCATTTCCATTCTAAGCTCATTTTAGGATGAAAACTGCACTAAGGAGGACAGACAGAAGTGGCAAATGGAGTAGAAGGAAAAGATGCAAGAACTCCAGTCTGCTTCAAAACTTATTGCACATGAACATCAGTACTTAGCGTCACTCTGCATAACAACCTACCTTTACCTAAATTGTGAGCGTGAATACCTAAATAGCCTGTTAATCTAGGCTGACATTGCTCTATCAAATGGTAGAAAATGTATTCTGACTTCTAGCTGCCTTAAAATAATTGCTGTATTATTTCACGAGAAGTAAATCCTACGGCTTAGCATATTAGATTCTAGAGAAGTTGGCGCTGGTCTCTTCTCACAGGTAATTAGGGCCAGAACCAGTGGGAATGGTTTCAAGTTGCAACAGGGCAGGTTTAGGCTGGCCATTAGGAAGAAATTCTTCACAGAAAGAGTGGTCAGATGCTGGAATAGACTGCCTAGGGAAGTGGTTGAGTCGCCATCCCTGGTTGTGTTCAAGTGTCACTTAGATGTGGTATTGGGTGATATGGTTTAGGGGTGAACTTGTAGTGTAGGGTTAATGGTTGGACTCAATGATCCCAAGGGTCTTTTCCAACCTGAATTGTTCTATGATTCTATGATTCTATGATCCAATAATTTCTTATCCACCAAAGAGTCCACCCTTCAAATCCATATGTCTCCAACCTAGAGAGAAGGATGTTGTGGGGGACTGTGTCAAAAGCCTTGCAGAAGTCTGCATAGATGGCATCTGTAGCTCATCCCTTGTGCACTGATGTAGTCACTCCATTGTAGAAAGCCACTAGGTTGGTCAGGCAGGACTTGCACCTAGTGAAGCCATGCTGGCTGTCTTGAATCACCTCCCTGTCCTCCATGTGCCTTAGCAGAGTTTATAGAAGGACTTGACCTGAGCACCATGAGTTTTCAGATATCGTGGAGAGTGGCTTGGCAACTACATCAGTCAATTCCCTCACGACTCTGGGATGCATCTTATCAGGTCCCATAGACTTGTGTACATTCAGCTTTCTCAGGTGGTCACGAACCTTGTGTTTTCTTTCAATGGGAGGGACTTGTAGCACTTGAACTTGGGAGATGTGAGGAGAGAGGTTGCCAGTGAAGACTGAGGCAAAAAAGCTCATAAGAACATCAGACTTCTCCTTGTCTGTTGTTACTGACTCACCATTCTTGCCCATCTGGGACATACACACACCCTTTCATTAACCTTCCTTTTCTGGCTGACATACCTTGCTATTCTATGCATCTCTTGCCATGTTCAGCTGCAGCTGTGCCTTGACCTTCCTGACTCCATCCCTATACATCTGAGCAGCATCCCTATGCTCTTTCCAGGACGCCTGTCCCAGTTCGAACTGCCTGTTCACCAGTCCACTCACAAAGAAGTTGTGACACAGGCCATCGGGGCACACTACAAGTGTGTATTGACACAGTTCCTGTTGTTCAAAACACTGTTTGACAGCGATTCAGGAACGCTTGCTGTGCAACAGCTTAACTAGAGTTTGATCAGCTTTGTTAACATTGCAGAAGGGAAAACCAGCAAGAGTTGTGCTTCCAGAGGCTGGATGAAGGGGCAGTTTGGAAGACAACTTACTTGCAACAAACCACATTTGTTTGGCTCGTACAGCACATAGCACAGCTGACTCCATCAGAACTAGTTCTAAAAACAGTGAAACAATTTTACAGCATTGACGGACTTTGAACAGCAGTCAGTTTTACTGCAG
>NW_009707306.1:0-35525 GCF_000703405.1 Apaloderma vittatum | reverse complement strand
CTCTGCTCCGGCGCCTGGAGCTCATCCTTCCTCCCCTTCTTCTTCACTGACCTTGGGGTCTTCATGTATTCTCACTCCTCCATCTCTGCGCCGGCTGTTGTCGTGCAGTTCTTTTTCCCCATTCTTAAATATGTTGTCACAGAGGCATTCCTCTTCTATCACTTTACTCATAGGCTCAGCCTTGGTGCAGCAGCGGGTTCCTCTTTGGAGCCGGCTGGCATTGGCTCTATCAAACTCAGGAAGCTTCTAGCAGCTTCTTGCATGAAGCCACCCTCCATCTCCGCCCCCACTGCCAAAATCCAGCCAGGCCAACCCAACACAGACACGCAAGGACTAGAACATCAGAAGTCCCCCAAAACAGTATCATTTCCCAGCAGTGCACCCTGTAGATGTGTACGTAGATCAGAGCAAAGACATCACAGCAATGCAGGCCAATACAGGGCAGCAGTCCATAACATATGCTAGTAACCAGAGCAACGTCCCTATCTGCTGAGAATCTGCCCCTGTTTATAAAGTAAAATGTGAACAGTTTCAGAGCTGTTAGTATTAAGCTAATGTATAAGCTGTTCAGAAGAAACGTCTCTTTCTTGGTAGGAGCGCTGGGCTGAACAGGAGATACGCAGTTTCCCCTTAGTATAAGAAATGGCAGGCTGAGATAATACCCTTTTCATCTAAAGGTGCCATTTACACGGATTTATTGATTCAGTTTTTCTGCAAGAAAATCAGGCAGTTCATGAGCACTACAGGTTTACCATTTGCTCAAAGACTTGTTAGAAAACACTCAGACAAATATTTGCATTCACAGGAGCATGAATTATCCTGCTAAGTCAACTCAACACAACATATTTTGCTAATTACAGCCACATTTGCCTCTTTCATATGCAATTCAGCATGGTGCATGAAATTTTTCCATCAGTGTAAATAATTCAGACTTGAAAATGTTTGTCCTAATGGATAAATAACAAAGTCCAGGCACAGAATTCTACAGTTATCCAGGGTTATCAGTAGGGCTATTAGTAGATATACCTTACCTCTTCACTGAAATAGGATGCTTCTATTTGTTGAAACCTAGTTTAGGACCAGGGTTAGCTGTTTGGTTTGGTAGCTATATCTAAACCATTCAGGTGATTTTGAAACTCGTCCACAAAGGAACCCTGCTTCACAACATACACAGGGAAACCCCTCTGCTGGGCAACCCAGCCCAATCTCAGTTCCACACCTCGGAGAGAACATGAGAGAAACCAGGTAACACGGGCACTGAGGCGAACAGCAGGTACAGCAGAGGCAAGAGTTGCAGAACACCTTGTTCCTTCCTGTCTCCACCATCCAAGAGTAGAGGCAATGTGCGCTCAGACCAACTGATACGAGATGATCCCTTCTGAATGAGACACAGAAGTTTGGACGGCATTCAGATTGCTGCAGAGCAGGAGGGCTCGCAGAGCTTGTATGAGCAATCTGAAGATCAGCTCCAAATATCACTGGAAATGTTGCTACCAAGTCACAACAGGCTCTCTGGGGCTCCCTCTTCAGAGCTCCGCGTACAGGCATGGATTTAACTTTTTATCACAACTGTAACACAATGCCCATGTCCAATAGGCTTTCAGGTGCAAAGTAGAGGAAGGAAGCAGCTTTCAAAGAACACTACAAAGACTAATACAAAATTCCTGGCCGTATATCATCTCTGTGAAGAACATTCAGATGGTGCTCTTCTGCTCAGATTTGAAGGTTAAAACTCAAAGGTTAAAATACAGCCTTGTTTTTAAGCAATTCATTTAATAAGGTACATCAACCAAACAGAGGGAAGATAAAGCAGAGCTACGAGTGAAGCTCATTTGCACAGGGGAAGCTCACTATACCAGGAACAGCACAGCATCACAGCCACACATTTCATCATGTTCCTTCCTAGGCTGCCATGTAATGGGGTCACAGCTCAAATCAGACTTTACACTGATAAGGGAGTGGAACATCTCCCTCATGAGGAAAGGCTGAAGGAGTTGGGTCTCTTTAGCTTAGAGAAGGCTGAAGGGTGATCTCATAAATGTTTATAAATATGTCAAGGAGGAGTGTCAGGAGGATGGAGCCAGGCTCTGCTCAGCGACATCCAATGACAGGACAAGGGGCAATGGGTAAAAGCTGGAACATAGAAGTTTCCGCAAAAATATTAGGAAAAACTTTTTCACCGTGAGGGTGACAGAGCCCTGGCACAGGCTGCCCAGGGAGGGTGTGGAGTCTCCTGCTTTGGAGACATTCAAAACCCACCTGGATACGTTCCTGTGTGACCTACTGTAGGTGATCCTGCTCTGGCAGGGGGGCTGGACTAGATGATCTTTTGAGGTCTCTTCCAACCTCTAACATTCTGTGATTCTGTCATTGTATAAATGAAAACAAGATCTATCAGATTCACTTTAAAATGAAAAATATAGCTTTTGATGCTTTAAATCTCCATGGAAGATAATTTTAAACAAGAAGAATAAAGAATGTTTATTTTTTCCAGAAATAACAAGTAAAAGGAAGCCTGCTCCAAATCCACTTTTCAAAACCACTCACCACTTTATCATCATCACAGTCATTATATGTTTCATATGCAATTCAGATTGCAGCACCAGGCTGTGCTCATTCAACAGGTCCTTATCAAAAACCTTTTAATGTCAACCTAAAATCACTGAGTAAGGTAGCAGCACAGGACCTTGCTACTGGCACCAGTGCTGATTTGAGCAAAAGGTGTATTTTCATCATGCTCACCGATTCAGTGTTACACAAGGTAGCTCTAAACCTGCCTAATATGGGGAGGCTTGTATATCACAGTGAGCTAGAAATGTCTCAGAAATCATAAACTGGAACACAGCACATTTTGTTTCGCAGTGCTGTATTGGTCCATGGGACAGAAGTCTGGGAGTATAGACTTTATCAGGAAGATTTGAATCAGGATTTTTAATAGGTGAGGTTAATTTATATAAGTCATACAGTTCTGAAAACACCAATGACAAAAGCAGATCTACTTCCTATTCTCAGCTATTTAAATGACTGTGCATAAGAGGACATATCTCCTTATTCTGGGATGGTGACGAAAATTTATTTATTATCTGTTATTTTTGCTAGTATGAATGTCCATAGTGTCACAGCTAAGTTTCTGCCCTAAGCAGATATGAATTTCCAAGTTTTTCTTGTCTTGTTGTTTTACACTTTTCATTTCTTTATGAAAAAACACACAGCTTTTATTTTAGGCTATTCATCTCTTGTGTTTACAAACAAAAAAGGCACAGCTGAAGTGAGATTTACCTTAGAAAAATCCATAAATCCATGATTCTATGGCTCAAATTGTCTCCATTAGTAATGAACAGTCAGTATTCACCTTGGAGCCTCAGTGATGCTATTTTGTTTATTTCATATCTATTATGGATTCAATGTAAGAAATGAACATTCCAGAACAAAAGTGAGAGAGCAATCCTTATTCACTGTAATGGGTATAGAAAGCAGCACAACAGTTTCAACACATTACTGATATAATCACTACAATTGTAAGGACCCACATTGTGGGGAAGCTACAGCTGAACTGAAAGCCAGAGGCCAAACATGATGGACTTGAGACTAGTCTATATTCATGTATAAATATTACAATCGAGTATTAACCTATCTAACAAGGAATATATTTTACATTAAGCACATGAAGGCTTGTTCACTTCTTGTTTGTTCTTTAAAAAAATAATTAAACGAACAACAAATCAGAAACAATTCCAGCTATTCAAGTTCCCTAACTTAATTTGAATTAACATTTAAGCACAGGTAAAGCCTACAGACATCCTGACAAAATAACATTTCTTTAGACTTCCATATTCACAGAGGTGCTAGAAACCTTAGGGCAGAATCCCTGCAGACCTCCTGCCTACATGCACCTGCTATGCCACCCGCTCCCATTCAAGTCTGCTCACTCAACACAACCCCGTTTCCTACAAGCAGTCGAGTAGCAACTGCAGTGCCTCTCCACCTTCAAAAGCCGCACTATCAAAAACATCCTACCCCAAAGGGGCCATTGTACTGAGTGAGTTGATAATCAAAGCAGTGAAAAGGTGCAGCTGGGAGAATCGGTCTCAACATCTACTTCCTGCAGTGAGAGAAGGCATTGAGGGCCTTTTAGCACTCATTTCATTAGGGGTTCACATTACACCTCAAGAGAGTTTTGCTTGAGTGTTGCTGTGTATGACTTAAAGCTGCTCGAGCACACGCTGAGAGAAGCATCCAAGTGTGATTCAGAATAAGTGCATTAAGAAACAGAGTACTTCCTCCACCATTAGCATACAGCTGTGAGTCGTCTCAGCACTTCTTCAGCTTTAGATGTATTTGAATCTTTTTATAATACTTTATTGCATGGTCAGGAGTATTCCCAAAGGTTAATGTCGCAGACAAGGATGTTCCTCTTCAGCAATCATTGGAGAGGAGAAGACACTTTTACTCACTGTCTAGAAAAGTCAGATAAGGCCACTGCTTCACCATACCTATGCCAGCAACAACTTTCTTCTTCAGCTACAGAGGGAGCTGACAGAGACTGGTAAAACTTAGCATGTTAAGTGTTTTTACCTAACTGCTAGTTTTGTCAAGATAAGTGGTCACACAATTCTGTATTCAGGAAAAAACGGAGAAACATGATTTCGTGAAATAACTTGCTTGGGAAATTAAGGAGTCTTTTTATCTCTACCTTGGTGAAAAACAGTGAATTTCTATCCAACCTTGTAAACCTTGACCTTCCCTTACTTGAAACAAAATAGTGACAAATTTACCAGGTCACTTTTTTTATGAAATGCAAATGTGACAGAAAGGGTCAGGCAGAGGCATCTCTATCCTTTCCAGTTATACCATCACCTCTGAGATCATTGAGAAAATCTGGTTCCAAGATTGCACAAATTCTGGGGAGACCTGGAGCAATAGCACTGCCAGCAGACAGGAGTCTCCACACGCAAGGAGTTAATTCCATGAGTCATTGCAAATCAGTCTTTCATCACCACCCGGATCAATGCCCCTAAGAAGATATTAGCCACCGAAGAGAGGCAAGAGAAAGCTGGATGGGAAATTAAAGTCTGAACAGCTGTGCAAAACATTTACTGGAGCCATATAATGACATTCAACACACGGGAGAGGGCAAGATCTAAGGATAGATATCTTTGGTGCCTATCAGCAGATAAGAACCATTAACTGTGAAATGAAGAGTCTGAAACTAATTAGTACAGACTTCTGTATCATTGTTACTGTCTTATTTCACAAAGCCTACATGTCTTCAGCCTTGAAGAACAAAGCACCTTTTCACAAAACACTTGTCTCTCAAAATGAGGCTGAACTTATTCCTCATTTTGGCAAAACACCAGACCAATCCTTGTAGGCTTTTATCGCCTGCCTCTTCACTGCAATCAATTTCATGATACCTGTGAAAAGATTTGCCTTTAGTAATCTTAAAATTGCACAGCACATACTTGGAAATGTGCTCTAAATCAAGGACTCATCATTTAAAGTTCTTAAGCGGTATATGAACAATAAATAAAGATAATTTGTTTTCATACTTGTCTTCATGAAAGAAGTTTAGATAGACATGGGAATTCAACACTTCCAGTAAAACAAATCAGGAGGCAAGGCCAAATGTGAGGCACACAGCAAACTTTCACCTGGGTCAAGGCAATCCCAAGCACAAATACAGGCTGGGCAGAGAGTAGCTTAGGAGCAGCCCTGAGAAGAAGGACTTGGGTGTGTTAGTTGATGAGAGGCTCAACATGAGCCAGCAGTGTGCACTCACAGCCCAAAAAAGCAAACTGTGTCCTGAGCTGCATAAAAAGAAGTGTGACCAGCAGGTCAAGAGAGGTGATTCTCCCCCTCTGCTCTGCTGAGGCCCCACCTAGAGTACTGTATCCAGTTCTGGAGCCCACAGTACAAGGACATGAATCTGCTGGAGCAGGTCCAAAGGATGGCCACAAAGATGATTAGAGGGCTGGAGACCCTCTGCTATGAGGACAGGCTGAGGGAGTTGGGTTATTCAGCTTGGAGAAGAGAAGGCTCCAGAGTGACCTAATAGCAGCCTTCCAATACATGAAGGTGACCTAGAGGAAAGCTGGAGAAGGGCTTTTTTACAAGGTCCTGTAGTGACAGGACAAGGGGCAATGGCCTGAAACTACAAGAGGGTAGATTTAGATTGGACATAGGAAAAAATTCTTCACCATGAGAGTGGTGAAGCACTAGAACAGGTTACCCAAGGAGGTTGTGGATGCCCCATCCCTGGAAGAGCTCAAGGTCAGGTTGGATGGGGCTTTGAGCAACCTGGTCTACTGGGGGAGAGGCGTCTCTGCCCACAGCACAGGCCTTGGAACTAGATGATCTTCAAGGTCCCTTGTTGCCTTAACCACTCTATGATTACCTTCACACATTAAAAAAAGCACATATACAGCTTGGTGCACATCATGTAACACAAAGGTTGTTCATTAACAAGCTCTTAAAAGAAAGTATTGTTATGTAGACTCTCTTACTACAATTCCAGGTTTGCAGTCAGATATGGAATGGGGGAGGCTTAGTTTTTGTTTTTACAACTATGCAGCTTTCCATTTCCTTCTGAGTCAAGAATGTGTCATGAGTAAATGTGATCATGTATTCTACAAAACTGTCACAGGTACCATTAATCACCTCCATATCCCTCATTTGAGAAACCAGCTATCACAACTCTAGTACAATTCCAGTAATGAAAAGCATTTGCATGGGGTTATGGAAGTCTAATGCCTAAACAAGCTTTAAATGGTAATAGTCATCCAGTTTTTCTAACACACCAGTGTTATTTTATTTTACAGTGACAAGCAATGTAAATTGCACAAAGTTGGAGAGTGGGTGTGCAAAGAAAAAAAAATGTGGGTAGACCTGGCACAAGCTTTTGAATGTTAATAACATAATTGGGAGGAGGGGGGTGTTTCATGGTGTTTTTTTTCATGGTTGTTAGTTTTATTTTTCTTCACAAGCAAAAGCTGTTCAGTCTAGGAAGAGACCAGGGTTTTAGGAAAATTTAATCCCCAGCCACATTGGTCCTGGCATTCTTCATTCAGGAGTCAGAGTTTACCACATAGATAATGTTGCGACAGAAGCCAGAGGGCTTCGCATTTTAAACAGATATCCCTGAGCCCAGCTTGTTCCTTCTGAAGAACACAAGTGTCTCTTAGCACCAAAAATCATGAAAGCAGATACTACCTGAAAGCACAAAACAGAGGAGCATACCAGCTCCTTCATTATGCAATGTCCTAAACAGCCAGTTCCACAGAAGGGACATAGTAAAGAAGGGTAGAGTGTTTATCAGTGGATACCAAAACAGCGTAAGTTAGATTTATTTTTCTTTTAGGCAGAATCAACTAAAATCCTCTAAAACCAGCTTTCCTCTCTCAAGTTTAAGCTTATGGGGACACCACTCTGCTCCCTGTAACACCACAACAGTCAGTCACAAACAAAATCTGACTAGAAGATGCTCTTTTCGTCATTTGACTGCTGTTCTGTGCCTCCTTGCCAGTCACACCAGTGTTTTCAACCTTACGCATGCAATGTAGTACCTTGGTTATTAACCTCCTTTGTACTAACAGCTACTGTTACCCAAATGATAGCTGAACTGACAAGTAATTCACCCCATTTCCTAAATATTATTTGATACTACTGCTCTGTTTAATAGCATGAGTAGTAAATACAAACTTCACAGGATGAGGTCTAAACAAAAGGTCAATAACCCATGTATGCAACTGACACAGATTCATGTGTACAACTGGTGCAATCCTGTTATTTCTATAAATAAACCTATGACTATAAGGCTGAAGTTCACAGTGTGTCATTACTAAAGCAGGTATATGCACAGGAGTAACTCTGAAAAATTTCATACAGGTTAATATATATTGGAGAGTACACAAGCGAACATTTAAAATCAATTTAGGTAAATGCAATTAGTCAATAACACAGCATATCATATTATTTGTTAAAACAAAGAAGTTCCCATTGATTAAAATCAGACTAGATGAAGTACAAAAAAAAAAGTACTGAAAAGGTTATGTTTGGAAGCACATGTGTATTTGCATACAAAGTGACAGCTGCATCTTTCAACAGTAAAAGCCTTTTACTAATGAGCAGTTGCTCTCTTCTGCTAACTGCACTTAGATGAGAAAGCCTTTCAACTAAGCAAGCTAAGTTGGAACTCAAATCTTATACAAGTATACACACTTAGAGCATACACAAGTTGGCTTGTGGGTGTATGTCAAAGTTCAAGGTTGAGCCACCCACTAAACTTCGACAGATGCTGTGATTCTCCGCCACCCTCTCAGTGGAGGATAACATGGAAACCAGAGCGAGAGACTGGGAGGTTGAAAAAACACATAGACCAGCTTAATGAACAAGAAAAAAACCATTAGCAATAATAAGAGAACTTGTTAATGTGGAACCCAAACCCTCCAGATGACAATTGCATCCTACACAGAAAAAAAAGTTTGAGACTGGACTCAGGAGCAGATGGGAACATCCAGAGACGGGGAGGTTAAAAAAAAACCTTGAACCAGTTTAACAAAAAAAAAACAAAAACAAAAACAAGAAAAAAGAGAATAATACTAACCGTAACAGAGGAAGACAACCTGTCCTGAGGAATGATGCTCCTCTACAGGGTAAAACCAGGAGGCAGGAACACCATCAGCACAGGGAGAGACGAGGACCAGCCCAAAGCAACCCTTCCAGCACAGCAGCACTAAAAGCCCCAGGGCTCTGCTCAGGGGCCCTTTTATACTGAGCTCCATGGGAAGGAACGCTGTGATTGGCCCATTGGGGTCACCTGACCCTCCCCATAGGCACAGCTGCCCCTGCTGCCCCATGGTGACTGTCACCTGTGCCAGGAGCCCCATGGAACTGGTACCCGGGGCTCTCAAACCAGGACAGTGTAGTAACAGTGCAATTTTTTTCCAGCATTTATTCAAGTGATTTAGCCTTATTATGGATGATCTGATATGTAATTTGATAATTCTAAGATATAGTTATTGCCCCAAAACACATATATTGTTTTGTTGTTAAAAAACATATCTTAAAATTATAAACCAGGTATGTCACGAATTCTGTTACAAATAATCACAAAAACTTGTATTTTAAATCAAAAGCTAGAAGAAGGGAATGACATTCAAATAGGAATGACATTGAAAGCAAAATCAAACTTTCATAGGGAGTGGCTTTCAAGTGAAGAAAGATTGTGGGGTTTTTTTCAGAATTTTTATAAGTGGGTAGTAATTAATTACAAAATCTATTGAAATGAAACCACACATACCTGGAATCAGATGGTGCACACATAAGTTACTAAATATTCTACTTTAAAATGAGTTCATAAAGTGGAAAAACATGGTGTTTTCAGAGTTTCAATTCATCATCTTCTTTTGTCGTCTTGTATAATATTAATTTAATTTGGTTTAGCTTAGATTTCTACCACCTCTGATTATTTATTGTGTAGTGTCACTAGGACATGTCACTTCTAATGTGACATGCCATTACGACTTCAAGTTGTAAAGATCTTCTTCTCTTGTATTAAAATACCTTCTCTGCTGGCTTCCAAAAAAAACCTAAGCCAGGTACACTTAGCATGCTCATATATTTCCAAAGGCAATCCTATAAATGAGACAAGGGAACAGCTGCCCCCACCCAGCTCTGCTGGCGAGAATACTTTATACTGTTTTATCCAGGAACATGAGCTTCCAGGTGGCTTGATGTGAATTAGTCCTAAACTCTGCTGACTTCCAGAGGGACAGAAAGAGAAAAGCTCCAACAGATATGTGAAAATTTTGCCCTGTAGCTTTGGCCTCTATAATTAGACCTGGATGTTCTAATTGACAGTCGACTGAATATGAGCCAGCAGTGTGCCCAGGTGGCCAAGAAGGCCAACGGCATCCTGGCTTGTATTAGAAATGTTGTGACCAGCAGAAGGGAGGTGATTGTCCCTCTGTGCTCAGCACTGGTGAGGCCACACCTTGAGTGTTGTGTTCAGTTTTGGGCACCTCAGTACAGGAGAGATCTCGAGGTGTTGGAGCGAGTGCAGAGGAGGGCAACAAAGCTGGTGAAGGGCCTGGACAACAGACCTTGTGAGGAGCGACTGACGGAGCTGGGTCTGTTCAGTTTGACCAAGAGGAGGCTGAGGGGGGATCTCATCATGCTCTACAGTTACTTGAAAGGACATTGTAGAGAGGTTGGTGCTGGTCTCTTCTCACAGGTAATCAGGGACAGAACCGGGGGGAATAGTTGTAAGTTGGAACAGGACAAGTTTAGGCTGGACATTAGGAATAAATTCTTCACAGAAAGAGTGGTCAGACCCTGGAACAGACTGCCTAGGGAGGTGGTTGAGTCGCCTTCCCTGGATGTGTTCAAGTGTCACTTAGATGTGGTGTTGGGTGAGATGGTTTAGGGGTGACCTTGTAGTGTAGGGTCAATGGTTGGACTCGATGATCCCAAGGGTCTTTTCCAACCTGAATTGTTCTATGATTCTATGATTTAGGTATCCTTAGTTTACGTTAGTTAAAAACATACTGTACTTGTAACGGTTAAATGACAATTAATCCTGTAAAAGTTAAAGCCTACAAAACACAGACATTTAAGTCAACTAGGACCAAATAAAAACATTACTTAGAGTGAAACATCCACAACATAAATTCCGTATGGTAACATAAGTACAGTGAAAATCAATGCTTTCTCTTAGTGAGACAGGGTAATCAAAATGGAACTAATTATTTTTCAGGTATGCTGTATTTTAAATATCATTTTTTGACCTAAGTGCAGCTCATTACCAGAATCTAAGAGTAGTGAAATTACTGACAGTCTGAATGTATGAGAAATATTCAAAGCCAGCTCAATTATTATCTGAAAAGCAGTATGTGAAGAGGTATTGAGTACTGGACTGGACACTTTTGGTTTGCTTTGCTTAAGGAAAACGAGTGCACAAGGCTTTGTTTTTCCCTTGTTACTGGCTTACAGACTAGAACACTACTTAATTGGTACCATGGGCAGAAGCATCTTTCACATAGTTCCCTGCTGTTGCCCCCTCCAAAATCAACAGGATTTCTTATTTAGCCACCAAAACATGCTGCTTATCTTTTCATCTTTGAAGATTCTGTAAAACTTAGGGAAGAGATAGGAAAAGATGTAGGGGACCATTTCTTAATTAATGTCAAAACTCAAGCTAGCAAAGTTGGCAGGGGGGATAATTTGTTCAGGGAACAGTATTTTCCAGATTGTAACAGCCAAGAGACAGCTCAGGGAACAGAATTTTCTGGGATAGCTGGAGCTATGTGATAGTTTTGTGTTTTGTTTTCTTAAATGCTGTCCCTTTGGTAGTTCTCCTTAATTAAAAATTATTCCAATATACTGAAGTAATACTTTACTTCCAATGTGACAGTTACACCCAATTTGCTGCATAATTACTAATCAGAAAAGGCAAATAACTTCCTAGGCACATGCACAAATACTACTATTTAGAAAATTAGTTCACTGATACACTACACTTTCTCTTGTTCTATTGGAGGCTGGTAAAAGCCAAACACGTAACACGGGGTTTTAATACTACTTTTCCCTGAGAAGACAAGCACATTAAGACAGTTCTGTAAATTGTATGTGAAAGCTCTCCATGATCAAAACCACCACATCAAAGAACTTGGAGCAATCAGATTTTCTGGATAAAGAAAAGATGGAATTAACTGAGAATACAGTTCCCACATTGATACAGCAATGAATACAAGGGCATTAGGCCATCTGCCTAACGAGTGAGCATGTGTTAAAAGCAAAAGCTAATTTCTGTAGAGAAGGAAAAGTTTAGAAACAGGCCATATCTTAATGAGAAATTGTCCTTACGAAATATGTATTTGTTTGAAGAATATTGCTCAGCATGATCATGTCAATATTGTAAAACATTGATTTTCAAAAATATTTTTGTTTATATTGTGAATCCAACAACACTCTGCCCGTTGTTTTGGCAGCTGTAACCAGCCCCACACTGGCTGCTCATTCATGGTGTCTCAGTAGCTAAAATGTGCCGTTTTACATCCCAGAATCAGCAGCTCACAGCAGAAAAATAGCAGGTCATTAAGAACTCTCCTGTCATCAGGAGTCTTATACGTATACTCACATATATATATGTGCATTTATACATATGTATGTGCAAGCCATATGCCCATTTTCCTTATGAAGACACACTTTGAATCAGCCACTGATATTTCATAGAAAATCTGGCATGAACTGGGTTTTTTGTAGTCCCATCTGTTCTTTGCATGTATGGAAGTATCTGTTTGTGTTCTTTTGGTAAGGATTTAAGCATTCTCTGTTCTGCTGCCTGCCTTACATCAAGCTAGTTTCAATTAAAATCTGAAAAAAAAATGAGATCCATGGATTTACAATGGTCATTTTAAGGCAAACTGGCACAAAGCAATCTACAATTCGCTTAAAAAGATCAACACTACCCACTTCTTGTGGGAAGCTTAAACTTCAACAGTTCTCTTTCAGACCCTCTGTTAATTTAATCCAACCGCTGTTTCAATTTTTATCACCTTATTTTGTGGAACTACAAAATGCAACTGTTCTAAGGGATAAATTAGAAAACAAAAGCAACTCCCTTTTTTTTTATTTTTCTCCCTTTTAGTTCCACTGCGTATTTCAAAGAATGCTGAGGCCAAATTTCTGCAGAGAGTCAGGAACATTTGCATTCTGGGAGAGTACAGGATCTTGACCACAAGCACCACAAAATGTGACCTGCTGAGTGTCCCCTGTGCAAATCCAGCCAGAGTTTGATTGCAAACCTAACCCAGCAGGCTAGCATTTCTGAAGAGTTCAGCATCCTGCTCTGCAATGACAAAAAACGTTACAAAGCCCTTCAAGCAGCTTGGCACTGCATCAGAGAGCAACCCTGCAGCTCAAGCTCAGCTGGGTGACTTGTTTGCACATCTTCTCCCCGGATTGTCACAAATCAGGCCACTCACAGTCGGCCACCCTGAGCAGGCTGATGCTGCGAGCAGCTTGCTGTACCACACCACGGGCAGGATCAGCGGCACTCAGCAAAAGCGCTATCGTGCAGGAGTGCCTGAATTCACACTGATATAATCAGCAATTCAGACAGGGCTGCCTGTTCCACCTGCCCAGAAGTGCTTATAGGCAAAACCAATATGCTAGTGTTTCCCTGACATCCATGCTAATAAGCTGTGGAAGGAAATCAGCATTAGGAAGCAATACAACATATAATTGCCGTAGACTGCAAAGTACTGCAAAGCAGCCAATTCGTCTGTGGTTCAAATGAAAAATTACTATTACTCTGCCTTCATTTGCTACCTTCTGTATCAGAACCTGTTATTAATCATAGTCCCAGTCCAGATTCCAGGAATAATACAGTTTAATAACCAGCAGGAAGTGGGTATGTTGACATAATAATCAAAGTTTACGTATTTTGGCTGAATAATTACTTTCTTTCTCAGGAGAAAGGTTATGAAGCCATTGTGAATCTAGCTTTGACAAAAAAATCTGTTTTGAACAATTAGACATGGGAAGAGTCACTGAAGTGGAAAAAGATAATCACTGAATGCAACGGTGTACATTAAATGACAAAGAAGTTTCTTATTAAAAAAAAACAAAGACAAATTACAAATCAATTACTTCTTACTGTCAAGCATATGAAAATTAAGGTGTTCTTGACGCCATACTGTGAGACACTGGCAGGGTTTTTTCTGTTCTCTATAAGCAAATACTTTAAGCCCTGACTCATTGCACTAGCCAGCTTCAGACCTCCAAAAACCTTCAACAGCAGTAACAAAAATGCTTGAAAATATCACCTCAATCCAATAGGCTGAATTATTAATTCAGAGGAAAATCCTAATGATCAGAAGTCCTCTCTGGAAAAAATATCTCTTGTACCCCACTGTCAGGAGCCTCTCCGCCCCATTGTCAAAGAATCTCGGTCAGCGAGATATTTCTGCGTGTTCAGTCTGTGGCTGCTTCTATGACCGAATTTGGGATCGACCCACACCACTGCGGAGCGAGGCAGTCAGCTGCCGCCTTCTCACTGTGCCCACACGGAGCAGCAAGTTCCATGAAGAAAAAGAAACTCCCTACATACAAGTCAGGCTCCAGTGGTGACATGGGCTCATATCATTTAACCACCTGTCAGATTCTGAGAGAGTGAAAGACGGGAGCAAGAGTTTAGAGAAAGACACATAAAACTGGGGTGCCATGAGGCAATGCTAGTGATGCTACAGTATCGACTCTTGCCATTTGGACTTTGCTGAGCCAGGTTTTTCAAGAGAGATCAACTTTCATCTAAGCATCCGAATACCAAGTCCACTACTGAAAATGTCACCACTCCCAAAAACTGTCAGTACGCTTTCCAGACTGCTCAGTCTGCTGACTGCTTCTGGAAGCCTCATCGGGAGAAGACACTGACCAGCGGGAGTGGGACCTGCTAGAAGACACAACAGCAGTACAGGTGGCTCGTTACCCTATAGGCTTTTTCTAAATTTGGGTGATAAAATTCAAGCATCTAGAATTGCTTTCTCAGAATGAAACTAAACTGCCTGCACTTGATTGCCAAGTGTATTGAAGGAAGTGTCCATGAAGAATGAATGAGAGCAAAGATGTTTTCAAGGCATCAGCATTTCTTATATTCATCAGCAATTTCTTTTCATGCAGCTTTTATTCTCTGGCTCATACTGATTGTACCTTTCCTGTACTTCCTTTGAGAAGCACAGCTTTGTGCATTGGTTGTCTCCTGGCTGTTTTAATTTATAACATGCTGCCATAACTCCAGATTTGTGCTTCTAATTCTACTGTTCTTGTTAGAAAAGGTGCTGCTTTTTGACAATAGATGATCATCTTCTCTCTGGGGTGCTCCTGCAAAGCAAAAAAACAGATGCTGTGAGGCTCTCAGTATTGTTTCTAAATAACAGGAAGACATCATCCAAGCTCACTCCAATTTACTCGGACTGTGCCAACCTGATAACACTCTCATCTCAGAGATGTTGTCACTCAAAGGTTTGCCATAGTGCACTTGAAAGGGATTTTCTTCCTCCAGATAATTAAAGGAAGAATGATTGGAAAGGCATTGCTATTTCTGTAGACAAAAGCAGACTTTGCGCACTGTTTCCCAAATTACATGACATTTTTTTAAATAAAAAACACAGAAGGACTTTGTAATTGCTGCTACCAACCAGTGATGTCTGAGAACAGTGTAGACTGGGGAGACCAGCAGAACTGTCAAGCGGCTGTGCAGGATCTGGCCTTCAGGACACCGATAATTTAAAAGAGGAAGGCCTGTGTCATAGACAGTGAATATTTCTTGCCAAATTTGTCTAAGAGACCTGTTTTGCACAATATCTTCTTCCAATTGCCATTGCAGAATAAAGGCAAGAGCTACAATGCATTCAGGGGCTTGGAGAGGGGAGGTAGTTTTCTGTGCTTTTCGTTGTTTCGGCTGGTTGATTGCTTAGTTGATTAGTCAGCTCAGTATCTTGCAACATTCCTAATGACATCATTTGGTAGACTGATCAGTTAAAGTTCAGCCCAGCTTGATTTATCAGTTTTCTACAGGGGTTCAGGATAGCTCATTTCAAGAGGAGCTGCAGGAGTGTAGCTGTTGCAGTAACTAGAGCGAGTGCAGAGGCATAAAGGCCCCTCAGAAACTGAAATATCAATCGTTTTGCTGCCCCTTCCCAAGGCTTTTGATTGTCTTTGACATCATGAACTCCACCCTGGCAGCTGTGGTTCCAAAGGGTTAATTTGGAAAGCACAAGTGTTCCCAGTCTATCACTGATGGTGCAGCCCATGTCAAAGCTCATATCATACCATGATGCAGCTCCTGCCAAAGATCAGCAGTTTCATATCATAGAGTTAGAACACAGATGGGGGCAGCTCCAGGCCACAGGTCATGAGTGAGCATGAAAAGCATATACACTCCCTTGTTGTAGAATTTTGAACGCTTCCCTTTCTACTTACTCTGTTTCCTTCACCCCCAGCAAGGTGATAAATTAATGTATTACAAAGATTTTCTGTGCTACAGAGATAAGGACAAAACTACAGAGTAGAAGAGCCAGCAAAGGCCAAAAATTCCAAGAGCCCTGAACACTTGATTCCCTTCTTTTCTAGGACCTACTGAAGCAAAATCCTGGAGTGTTTAACACTCCTACTATCAGTGGCAAAGACCTTTCTCCCAACATTTTCAGAGTAGGAGGTAATTGAAGGACATAATATAGCACAGTCATTTCGAGGAAAACTTGTCTTCAGATGCCTGCTGAGCACCACAAATACATTCATTCTGGTTATGCTGACGCAGTCAGTCAAGCACAGACCTCCAACAGGGACTGTTCTGCTCCCTGACAGGTCCTGAGGATGCTTTTACCAACTTTGAATATAACACATTAGTGAATATTTCTGGTTTGCTGCAGTCCCAGAAAAACCTGTTTTGGAGTGTCCACCTGGTACCAGGTCACACAGTTCATTACCAACATGTAGGAAATAGAAACAAGCAAAGAAAAATCATTTGTTCAGATCGTTTTTCATTATGGTGAAAACATGACTCTTCATGGCAGCTTCAAGTGAAGCACTACTTCAACAATCATGGAAAAACTAAAGATGAATAAATATTTGCAGTCATTTAGTTCTGTTGCACAGCACAAGTAATCAACCTCCACAACAAGGAAACCAGGTGGGTACTTGCAGTGTAAAGTGCAATTAAAATAAATTGAAGACGTTCCAGCCTGACCAGCTCCAGATGACCTCATTCATACTGTGCCAGAATCTGGTTTTGGTGGAGCTTTGAAATGTTCCCAGACTGCATCTAGGCAGCGTGTGTGTGTCACTCTTTACCAAAGAAAAGGACAAGGGGTAACGTGTTTCCTATTTCTCTCCAGCTTCTCTTGCATCAGCAGAGGTCTCAACTAAAAATAACTTTGTGGCCTTCTCACTGACGTGAGTCCCTTCCTTTGAGGACTTAGAGAGGGAACGAGGAGGAGTTCTTGTCCTTGTTCTCTTCCAGTGGCAAGCCCTTTCACCCTAAAGTGACACTATAGTGCATCCCTTTACTCTGTCAAGACAGAGCATTTAAAATGTTAGCCTCCAAAAGTGAGGAATTCCTGATATTTTGCTCAGGCTTTTTACTAGTTAATCTACCATCCTTAAGTACAGTTTTCTGATGTATTTCAGAATCACAAATACATTCTAAGAAAACTCCCTTTTACTGTTTTGTAGCATCTAAAAATTACAGAATTTTTCATGTAGTAATTTTTCAAGTGCTAGTCCTTCCCAATGTCTTTTAGATGAATGGAAACATTCCAGACAATAACGCTTTTCGTTTCCTGCGCAGACGATGTAGATTTTATGGCAGATTGCAACCTAAGCCACTTGCAGTAAGCATTTAATGCTTTAATTTTTTCCATTACATGTAATTTGGGACTCTTGAGCAGGGGAGTAGGGAGTGCATGGACAACCAACATAGCTAAAAGCTTTGCAATTAACCCAGTACATAGTTCAGTGCAATTAACACTAGAATGAGTATGGATTTAGAGTTTTTTAAGCCATATCCTGAAATAGCATCCAGTACTTCACTTTTAAAATTATTTAAACATTACGACAGTCTCAGAATTCCCATTGCAATGGGGAAACCTTGAAGTATGTTTCTTTTCAGTAGCATCAGTACAATTATAGTTGGGGAGAAGAATGTGGACCTCTGAAACCAAGGTCAAGTTGAGGCCCATTCTCTTTCTAAAAGCCACAGGGAATTCAGAAATTTTATGAGAGAAGTGAAGAAATAACATGGAGATTTGTTAATCCTCTGACACACTACCCTGTGCCACACAGAGAGATGAAAGTCTTGAGAAGAAGAGAGGTTAACACATGCTAAGATAGAACATATGTAGCACATCTTCTGGGCATTTCTACCCGAGGTTTCCTTCAAGATGGGTCTGCGTCCAGCACACTGGCACTGCTGGTAAGATAGCAAAGCTCCTTGTACAACATGTGAGAAAACAAGATCCCTAAGCAGGACTGTAGATTCTTCTACAGGAGCCTTACACTTTCTAAACTTACATCGAAACAATAAGACCCTTCTTTGTCTCTTAGTGAAGCTAACCAGCCCTGTTAAAAGCAACAAAATTAATAGCAAAGCCTCTAAAAGCAATGCTAGGTGCTCTTTAAATATTTTACATTGAGGGGGAAAAAATCAGTTTCCTTAAATGTCATGGCCTAGTAAGAAAACCAGAGCAATACAGAAAGATACAGCGCTCACACTGTCGGCTGCAACAGGTCGTAAAAGAACGTGCTGTGTCCTGATTCTGAGCATAACGTGGAATCCGTGTGAGTTTGTGCAAACTGCCTTTTCTCCAGCTTGTCACAGTACCTGCTACTCTTTTTGCAACACAATTGATCATTTAGTTGCAGCTGATGCTCTGCTTTTACGTGCTGATCCCTGGCTGCCGCAGCCTTCTCTTTTCCCCACAGAGCATCTGTAATTAAATTACTCTGCATTGTATCCAGACTGCAAAGGGATGGGGACCTAGAGCTAGTGCACAGCTTCACTCAAGCAAGAAGGAAGACAGCAACAAAGACTGTCCCATCTGAAGAACAGTGCAACCCCGATGCACGGCATGAGTCTTTCTGTGGGAGAAGAGAGCCCACAACCACGGAGTACCTGGCTACACCTAACCTGGGAGCACGACTAAGCTCAGCATATCCAGCCAGTCCCAAAAGCTCTTTGCTTATCTGAAACATTTTTTTCATATGCGAGCAACGCAGTATTTAATCCATTTCTTCGTTCAACGTGTTATTGCTGCTGGTAGTTAACCTTTAAGGTAGTGGTTCACTGAGAATGGAGAAGTTAATTGCCAAACACATTTCTCCTCCTTTTTTATATTGCATGTGCAAAGGTCAGACCTGGAGTGTCTGTGTCACTTTTCTGTAGAATGTTGCTAGTGGGTGCTCCAAACATGACAGTCAGAAAGAAAGCTCTGGAAAAGCTCAAAAGCAATGAGCAATGTTTGGAGACATTCACTGGTGTTACAAAGCAGGGTAGCACAATCCAGTACTACAGCAGTAACACGCTGAGAGAGTCAGGGTGACTGCTAGCAGTTGAAGTCTGCTAGTTTGACCAATTTAATGGGCTTCTGGATGCAAAACTGCACTGATCTGCACTAACTTCTCGAGCAATGCCCAAATTCACCCTGGAAGTTCAGTCCTGTGATTTACCCCATCCCGTTCTCTTCACCCTCTCAGTTTCCAGTGACTCTGCCCTTGTGAAGAATAGTGCTGGATTGCTTGAACTTTAGTGGGAGGCTTCTCAGAGTGGGACAGCTGTGTAGATTTAAAAGGTTTCTGAATTAAATAAATCTGAATGAAGGAGATAAATGAGAATGCACTCATCAGCTTAATCAAAATAATAATTTAACCACATTACAATTCAGACAGAAATAACACCCAATATGTGAAGCAGTATATAATTAGACCTACTTCCAAGTAATATTGATGTTTCTAACAATCCAGTTAACATAACTGATGTATGAAAATTTAATGGTTCTTTTCTCTTTAATGAATTTCAAGAGGAAATGACAAATTATGTTAAAATTAATACTATACAAGGTAAAATATATAGCATTGACTGCACTTTTACCAGCCTGAATCAGAGCAGACACACAGATTCAAGCAAGATCAGTAAATTGTTGTATGTCTCAGCAACAGAGCTTTAGAACTCTTGCCTAACCTAGGAAAAAGGATGGGGTTTGGCCCTTTTTTGACCTGAGTGGAGTCTGAACTACTTGTTAGTGGTTCAGGATTTCACATCAAATACAGGTTGTTGGTTTTCAGGGAAAATGGGATCAGATCTAGAGAATATGACGTTTACAAAGGGTGTTCTAAAAAGCAATAAAATAAACTCTGTGTATTTTAAAGACCAGGGGAGAATAGAGGAGAAATAAATAAATCAGACCTAAAGTGAATTTACCATACACATAAACCAAACCACAATGTGATCATCACATAAGATGCATCACAATGGTGAAAAAAAATACTTAAGCCAATGCACATATTAGATTCTGAATTAAGCAATTTTAGTGGACTAAGCCCAGAATTGAAATGATCTTGTCTGTGTATGACTAAAGGTTCCTGCTCTCATAATTCAAATGGAAAAATGTATTCATCAAAAACATATCTATTAGCTTCACAATAGTAAGCACTCTGTGAATCCAAAGAAGTTTCTTAGGAATAGGCAATACTGAAGGCTTACCGAGAAACTAAATAGCTGCCAATTTTCATAAACAATTACTCAATTTGCCAGCAAATATTTCCTCCTTCAGTGCTTTGGAAGGAGAGGCTTGTTTGTGCTCACACACTAATGTCTGTGTTTGCAGCTCTATATATTTCAGTATTTTTAATTTTCTGGTAACTTCTCTTGATATAATTTTAGAGATTCTACTAAATATTTTATACAGCAACAGACTGTAAGTCAGTCTCCAGCACAACATACTTTTATTTCATATACTTTTTTTTTCTTCAGCTCAAAAACATTTCAATAAAGCTCTAAAAGCACTGGCAATGACAACACGGTGTGGTATGCATCACCATGGCAATGCTTCAGAAAATAGCTTTGATTTGGGGTCAGAAAGATCAAACATTGTAATAGATTGAAAGTACAGAGTTCATCTGGATACAACCTCAAACTATCATGCTCTATCATGTTCTCAGTTCTTGAGATTTGCACAGAAGACAGGATTCAGACAAGAAGAATGCTGAGAGATGCTAAAAGGATTCAGACCTTCAGTAAACAGGATACATTCAAAAAGTCTAGGAGTAGCGTTAAGATCCAGTTTCCCATAGCCAGGCTTTTGAAGTTTGAGCCAATCTGCATCAAAAAGCAGGAGCATACTTCAAAAGAAGAAATTTTTACTGATCTTCTGTTGCTTCACGTGTCACTTAATCCTTGAACAATACAGCCAGACTGCTATGACTGCTCTAAGTGGTTGTAGAAAAATCTATGGTGCAGCCAAGTAAACTGAGGTAACTGAGGTCAAGCACTTCTCTCAAGACGGTGAATCCCTGTGGACAGCACTGCCCTGGGCCCTGACGATCTGCCGTACTGCGAGTGAGCAGCTTACAGAGGTGCTCTGTGCGTGGAGCTGGCACTGCGCTCCCTCTGGCTTCGTGCCATGCTTTAGCTTGTAAATCCTGATCCTGGGCTAGGATAGCTACAGCATCCAGCATCCAGGCAGCACCACATCCTGCCAGCTCAGAAGAGCCTGATGCAAGTGATCTTGCACTTGAAGCATGAACACAAGCAGCGATACCTCACGTCTCTCTGCATCTCCAATCTTACAGTCCAGAATTCCACACCTGTACATGCAGAATAGCTTTGGGATAGGATCTTCTGCAGGGCTGCCCTGCTCAACACCCAATCTCAACCACAAAAATAAGCCTTCATCACGTAATTCCAACAAGCCTCCAGCCCCTGCCTGGTTCATCAGACAGCATGGTAAAGTTTTCAAAGGACATTCTTTCAGTGGGTACAATCTCTGCCCACAATTCAAATGGCAAAAGCAATTATCATACTGTCACATAATCAGGGATAAAATTAGGCATCTGTTTGCTCATGACACATTTTCACTCACCAGAAATCCATACAGGATTATGATTTGTTTTATCAGTTTTCCTGTGCAGGTGTTTCTAGGCTCTTTAGCTGTAACTCTAGATGGGGTGATTCACTGTCCTTATTAAGGATCTATAGCATATCTCAAGAACGCTGCTTAGCCTTTATTTGCTTCTCCACAGATAAAAGAGGCTTACAGACTTTACCCATCTTTGAAAAGTGTTTTCACAATTATAGGTGGGAAAGGCTAGTAAGCGTTGCAATGTTACTTTGGGCAAGGGCTGTGAAACGGGGCTTGTTTTGGATGTGAAAGTCATCTTCCTGCCTTAGAAAACAACATGTTATATTTGAAATTTCGTTGATCAGTTCATTTATTATTATTTTTTAAAGGAAGATTTGGACTCAAAAAAAACCAGTTTCTTGATCACGAGCAGTCTTGTTTTGTGGTTTGCTTACCATCCATCTCCCTTTCTCCTCAGTCCAACCGGTGAGCTTCTCCACCTGGTGGAGTAGAGATGAGTGGCGACTACGTCTGGCTGCAGTACAGGAAAGCTGGGCTTTTCTTACTAACATTCAAACTTTGATGGAGAACTATTACACAATTATTATCACAAGATGTTTATCTGGCTGCCTTCTAGCTTGAGGAAAACCCAATATAAAAGAGTAGAGTATCTTGCAGACCACTTTATTAAGGAATTCATTTAGCCTTAATGCCAAATTAGCTGTGCGATTATAGGGTAATACATCATACCATGAGGTGACTGCCGAGTTATTTGTACGGCTGAAATGACACGGTGCCTGATGTTCTGTGCACACACTGACTGCAGCAGTGAATCATTTAGCAGCTATGTTTTCATTCCCTTCATGCACTCCTGTCACCTCTTGACTCAGCCCTTTCTGAGTAGCCCCTGGTTGTGATAAACAGCCCCAGTGTGGCCTGGGCAGAGCCTGGATGTGGTTTCTGGTCTCTCAAGTGCACTATCCTGGGTAGATCCCAGTCTGAATGCTTCTGCAATTCAGTTCTCCAAATGCCCAGACCCACAGAGATCTCCCCCAAGTTTTCAACTGCACAGTTAATCTCAGCCCTAGAAAAGCACAACAGCAAGTAGGTGTTTTAGCAGAGGGGGGTTAGTTGGGAAGGTTTGTATGTTGTTTTTTGCAGTTTTTTAACTCACAAATACTTTCTGAAAAATACAAAAAAAAAAAAAAAAATCAGGCATGTTGGTGGGGTCAAAGTGGGTGGAAGAAATCCAGAGATTATTTCTTTCTTCTTTCCTTCTCATCTCTTAGCATAACTTCACCCCTTGATCATTTCAAGTTTACTGCAATTCTTTCCTGACTTCTCTCTTCATGTCAATGGACTAGCCTGTCTTCATGGGAAAGATGCTTTTTCAAAAAATCTTCTGATTGCTCCCTGACACAGCCAGGACACTGAGCCTCAGCGTGCCCCAGCGGTAAGAGGCTGTTGTTCTGTATAGACAGGCTGGTAATCAAAGAATCGCTGGCATAAGTTTCTCCCTAGTTAGTCATGCAAGTGATTTTTAACTGCTTTCTCAGAACTGGCAACGTGCTGATGTCAGTTTTGTCATCATAGGGCACAAAACTACAGGCAGCACAGAAAATGGAAGAAGCATACAAAAAATGAATGTGCAGGAGGCAGGGAGTCGTCATTCAACAGTTGTATCCCACTTGTGTGTTCTTTTGCAGCTCCTTAAATTAAAAAATGGCAAATATGTGAAGTGAGAAAAATCCTCTGTTTATGCTAGCTTGATATTGGGATGCCATCCTTAGAGAGTCGGTGCAAGTCTTCATCAGTACAAGATGAAAATCAAACAATATACAAAGAAACAAACGAGCTACAAGTGATACAAGGGGGACTACATCGGTAAGATTTAACTTCAGATTGTGCACGATTCAGATCCAGAATACGTAAAAGAGAAATGTCAAGTTGCATCATCTATAAACATAAAAATAACGAAGTTGGTAAGAATTACCTTCAGCAGTATGTAAAGCTAGGAAGTAGAAGTAGTTTTAAGATCACTTTCTAGGCTACATTCTCATCCAGATACATCAAGTGAAACACAAAATTTCGCACCTGTTAATGTCAGTTCTGTTAGATGAAGGGATGATTTATTGATACTCTGTAAGATTATGACTTCTTCCTGGAAAAACTAGACCTAATATGAGCTTTGCTGCGATCAGAGTTGCAGGATCAGACACTCAACTTGTTTCCCCCCTCAAGATATTTTAGGAGCACAAAGTATCAATACATAAACCACTTCTTCCCCTTACTCATTCCACTATAAATGAGTGGCTGTTTGTCTGATTTCTGACAGGATGGGGAAGCTGACTACCCATTAAATAAAACATTTCTATCTAAAGCCAAGAGGGAGAGGAAGAAAAAACTCATTAGTGAGAAATCCTTGAAAATAAATGTCAGCTTCCAAAGCCATATGAAGTCTAGTTGTTTCTAATTAAAGCTGCTGTGTCAGTCCAAAGATTTTCTAACTGACCTCAGCACTCAGGCTACTGGTGCTCTTTGCTTCTTGTTTTTACTGAATGTTACAAAATTTAAGTTCTAATACCAGATATCAGAAGATGGTCCATGCCATTTTAATAAGGATACACCTGACAAAAGAGAAACAAAATTTAAAGTCAATAGATGTCAAGCCACGTTAGGTGAGCATCTGCTCATTTTAGGCATTAAAATAAGCTCAAGAAATGTTCTTTCTGTAATTATTATTTCTGAAGGGAAAAAAAGAGGAAAACTTAGGTTAAAACTAACAGCCAGATATACAAGCCTGAGCCTGCTACTTTGCACTCTGGTAGCAAAGAAGCTGGAAAGCCCATCTAAACTCATGGTAAATCAGAATTCCTTTACTTTGTTTCCACTGAGCAGTCCAAAGCAGCCAGGTTTTTCTTTAATTGTGAAAGTGTTCGATTAACTTAAAATACTTTGCTCATTTCTACGTCAAGTTCTCTCTGTTCTAGGAGGTTGGTTGTTTGTCTTCCACTAACTGTATTTCCATAATTTCAGCTAATGGCAGACTATCCAATAACGGATGTCCTTAGCAGCTGTATCTCCTAAATCTTGCACTAAACTCCAAGTTAATTTATAAGAAACTGCTGTTTTTGTCCTTCACCTTGTGGGCCTGGTGGGTAACATGATTGTGCATGGACTAAGCCAGGATCTCAACAGATAAAACACAGCATGAAAGTGGCAGCTGCTTCCCATAGAGGCTTGAGCCTTGAGTACTTGAAAGTACAGTCAGGCTTCTGAGGCTCAGCCACTACCACATAATTAGTCTTTCATTAAAGTTCAGGATCTGCATATTGAATTAATTCTCTGAAGCAGCTGGCCGGCAAGAAACTGTCCCACATCCCACTGTTAGAGCAGCAGGTTGAAAGCAATCAGCACTATAAACAGCCCAGAGTGCTCATTATAAAGTCAATTTATTTTTTAAATAAGAATAAAATTTCCTATGAATGAGGAAGCAACTAAGTTCAAAATATTTCAGTGGACAAGTATTGTTCATTTATTCACAGATCCCCAATTGCTGCTATAAAGTACTTCCTCACCAACATAATTCTTTTTATCTTACATGCTTTAAGAAATCAAAAAGTCACCAAATTCTTTTGGGGTACAGTGAGACATCTGCCTGAGAGTACACAGTAGTCTTACGCTGTCTTTTAAGAAAGAAAGGAAAGAAGTCTAAATGCTTCTGAAATCAGAAGATAAATCTGTTAATCAGACTTTTTCCCATATTTGCATACAAAAAACCCCAAACAGTACTCCTCACAGACTATCCATCTAGTTTTGCTTTTCTAGTTTCCAAGGATCTTAACCTTTGAGCATGGAAATGTGCAACCTTCAAGTCCTCTCGTATTAAGGCAGATACAGGGGAAGTAATGTTGCAAATTCTATAATATGTACAACAATATATTAAGAAGAGAAAAATATGTGGCAATGTCCCACAATCCTCAACAAATTTCCAAAGAGTTGAATATCTTCCCCGCTGGACATTTTTGTACTCTACTAATACATTAATTCTTCAGCTGCAGAGGAAAACTATAAAGTATGCATCTGGTAGTCTACAGCAGGAAATAATCAACTGGACAAGGCAGAGGTTTTTTAATTAAATAATTATCATTAAGTATTTTTCCTAATAACAAAGATTTCTTCCTTCGTTTGGAGCATTTCTAACCACAAAAGTATGCAACACATGTCCTAATTTGTGAGCACAAAATTTGTGAGGCAGCAAGAAATGCCTCAGAAATGCAATTCTGATGTTGGTAACAACTTAAATGTAATGCAGGTTCCACAGTAAATTATTCAAAACTTATCTTCAGTCAATTCCATTTAGAAGATTTCAGAAAATTATTTTTAAGCATTTTTCCCAAGGCTTATGCGAGAGCTCCTATTGTTAACCTAGATAGAAGCCATTTTTCTAGCTAGTATTTTAAATCATTTTAAAAAAAAGAAATCTAATGCTGAGCATGAACATACTTCTTAGAATTTCAATTTGATTGGTATTGTCCACTGAAGTACATCCTGTGAATTGATTATCTCCTCATTCCTCCAAATAGAGATCTGAAATGTCCCAAGGGTTTTTTTAAGCATCTCTTGCAGCACATGCTGAGCTTGCCACAAGGCCAGGCCCTAACTGCCCTGCCTGGCAACCCACACCGAGGCAAATGCTAAACGTGTGCTCACGGGTCACATTTGTGTATCTTTTCCACCGTAAAAGGGAAACTTTCCGAAACGAGTGAGTATTTCTTGGCCCAATTCCAGTCTGCTGGTGATGCTCCGTGCGGAACAGTTGAAGCAAGCAGACAGGAGATGCCGCCTGCAGGGCCGGGCGCAGCCAAAGCTGCACCTGGGCAGAGGCAGTCCCGGACCCGCACCCTCTGACGCCTGGGGACAACATCCTGTTCCAAGGGAAACAGCTGTAAGAGAACGGGGAATCATAAACTCAAGATTATTTCTTTCCAATTTCACATGTGTAAAGTTGCTTGCAGGTGGCTCAGAAAATGTATTAGGTAAGTTATTGATCTGGGGTCCATCAGCTCCTAAAAATTAGTGTCTGCCAGTGACGTGTGAGAAAGTCTATTCAGGTATCGCAGCTGGATGACGCTGTCACCAATAGTAAAAGACAGCTGACCTGGTTCATAATTAACATTCCTAGTTGCTATTAGTGTCATCATATCCAGCACTGACGATGACATTGCACTGGAGCAGCAGAGCCACAATTCAAAACGACAATGACAAGGCACTTTGCAGATTTCATTGAATTAATCATTTACATTTTCCGTTAGCTACTACTCCCTGCAGCCTGTAACAAGATTCTCCTCAAATCAATTCTCTCCCCACCTTCTTCTTTACCTTCCTTGCACCCTGTGGTCACTTACTGTAAAAGCCGAGTTACTCAGAAGGACCGCACAGGCTGGTTTTCCTCCTTTTTCGTCACTGTCAGCTTGCCTGCTGGTTTATTATTTTAGGGTATCAGGGAGTGCTGAATGCCCTGGCTGTTACTCCAGTGCTGTCTCCTCCACTTCAAAACAGACCAAAGAACTCATCTTTTCTATTCCTCCTAAATCCCTGACTTTATTCTGATCACAAAAACAGAAGGTAATAATCTGAACCAAGTACAAGCTCTTACTGTTCACTGAGAACAAAATACTAATATTAAATAGTGGCTTAGGAAAGACTGCAGTGTGCATCAAAGAGTTCATGAAGGGAAGACAGAGCAGAATTATAAATGTTCATGTAACTTCTGTCTGCACAGTATTTGCCTGTCACAGGTACTTATAAATACTTCACTCCTAACAAAAGCAGAATTAATCATCTCTGTGCACCACTGTGTTAGTGTGTGAACTGTCTCACACTAGCTTTTAGAATCAATTATTTTGGTATAAAAATCTATAAAAGGTGTGTTCATTTTTCATTATTTAAATAGCTTTTAATACGATTCCCATGGAAACTGCTTATAACCACACATCTAATGTTTGTGGCTTCAATCATTATCCAGGAACAACTCCAAATCCTAAAGGCTGCATCAAAAAGCTGAATTCACCGAGGCCATTACCAGCAATTGATAAACACTGATGCTTATTTACTTCATGAGTCAGTACAAAACAGAACTGCTCAACCTAATGAAGGTTTTAGCAGACAATGTCTACTGTTAGATCTACTTTTCCAGTACAATTACTTTACCTGCAGTCCTGTCAGGGACAACTGAAGGTTTTTCTAATAACAGGCAGAAATATGTTTTGTAACCCCAAATATGAGAAATACTTTATTTTGAAGTATTTTATTTTTTCCGTTTCTTCTTCTCTTTGAATACTTAATACCGTTTGTATAATATCCAAGATTGTTGCTGTCTTCAATTTGTCAGCTCTCCTTCCTGATTCCCCATTTAAATTCCCCTTTTTCTCTCCCATTTTACAGACTCTGAGTTTAAACAGCGTAATTAAGAATTTGCCTCAGTAAGCTCAGGTTAGAAGTAGCCTGTAATAAAAAAAAAAAACTTGTTAAATCCATCAATAATGTGTTTCTCATGTACTATCCCACAGGATAACAAATAATGAAGACTGTGTTATCTATTATTAATAAGAAATAATGAATAATCTGAAGTAATACAGCAGAAGGGCTTTCCTCCTTCTTTCCTTAGTGCCGAGGATACCTTCCAAGCTCTCCTTCCTCCAGACTTGCTACTGTAGCAGATGTGATATAGTGGTTCTTGAAAGCATATTTTGGCAACTGGATGCACATCTGAAGAACAGGTCAAGAACCTTCTGCAGCAGAAAAAAAAACCATTCAGCAATTGAGTGGGTATCTGTCTATATTGCCAGGGGATATGTACATTCTTGGCAGTGGCTCCAGGTTTTACTAGCAGTCGAGTAACCACATTAGCATGTCATCGCACCTGAAATACTACAGCTTGTTCTCAGCAGAGCTCGTTAGCTCAGCACAGCCCAGAACAGTTCGATGACTTCTGGTTATCTCAGAGCTCAAGCAGGTTGAGTTCCTATGAGCGAAATGTGCTGTAGGCCTTCTGAATTAAAACAATCCCACTCTGTTTTCTACTCCTGCACAGGAGGAGACGCAGCAAGTACTTTTCCTAATGAGAATGAGGGTATGATGAACGAGATCTGGCTAGGGACTCGGTTACACTTCCCTAACACAGCCCCTCGATGGCCTGCATCTGCTCCCTCTTTGTTTCAGGGCAGCTGGCTGCACGCCTACTACTGAAGTAACCACTTTGCAATAGGAGGTTTTTAGACACGGATGAAACTGAACAATGAGTCATAAACACACTGCACAAGCCAGCTCCCAAAACTAGCCCAGCTGTGAGAAGCCAGCAGTGCCCTCCATTGACTGAACGTTGTAAGGCATGTGCTTGGCGGGGGAGAAATATCTCTGACAGATCAAGCAAGATCCCTGCATTCTGCCTTCTTGCTATTACAGATAATCTGGCACAGAAAGTCTTTATACGGTGGACTCTGGTCCCAAACAAATTCCTACAATGTCTGCTCTCAAGCAACAGCTGCCAGACACGTTGGAAGTCTTTAGTCAGACAGAATATCTGCATTCACACGTGCTGACTGCTGAGGGATGGTGCTTGTGGCAGCACAGGAAGAACATCACCAGTCAGAGGGCGATCACACGCCCAGAGCCAAAGAACAGGCTCTTTCCTCCTGTTGAGATCACACCCCATGTACCACGATAAAGCAAGATCAGAACGAGGTACCTTAACACAACCCTAGTAATACAGCCAGCAGCACTGTGACCACGTGCCCACAGCTCAGGGAGAGGCTCCTTAAATCTCAAAGCTGACAACCCTGTACAGAATGATTCTTTTCATAGTGGTCTTACTTTACCAAATCACACTTGAAAATGTGACACAAATCTTTTATAAGTGCTTAGTTAGATGCTTTAAAAGAATATTCTCCATTGTTGGGGATTGTTAGAAAGGTCAGCAGGCAAAAAAGGCTGCTTGTAATGCTCTTTAGCTATGGGCTCATATCATAAGCTGCTCACATCTATTAAAAGCTTGTATCATCACAAGTAATATTTTTATTATATAAGATTTGGTCATTGAAAGTAGCTACGAGTTTGGGTGTATCTCAAAGTCTGGCTTAAAAAAAATTGCAGAAGACGACATCAGATGAAGGCAGGCTCTCCCCCCACACCTGTTCCTCTTCTGGTCTCAGGGAACTTTCCTGTGCAGTTCTGATGCAAGAACAGAGACAAGGACCAAGCACGGGAAGCTACCCTTCTGCTCTCTTGCCAAACGGCTCCTGAGTGCCAGCTCTGCAGAGCAGGCAGGAGTTAAGGGCCACCCTGACCCATGGAGAAAGTTCACAGAAGGGGCAGGTTTTTTTCCTTAGAGCCGGTCACATCAGAACCCCTTTGGCACACTAAAGGTGACTATTCAAAAGCTGCAAGCTGAACTCACCTGCACGCATTAGAGTACAGACCAGGTGCATCACTCGCTTGGAAAGGATACGTCCCCGTGCAGCAGCACCAGCTGAAAGATGTGGGAATAATTTCCAGTAACCTCATACAAATAGGGGCTAATGACTGTGTTTAGTAATTCACATCTGCCTTTTCTGAGTACGCTGCAAGCTGAATATTGCATTGCACTGAGTTGTTTGGCCAGAATCTTATCGTGGCATTACGTACTGAGAGGTAGATAAGAGGAAATCTGGCCTTGAATGTTACTTATTTCGTCTAAAAAGGCAGACAATTCGCTTTATAGTAACATCGGTAAGGAGCAAAGGGCAGGAAAATTTGCATTTGAGAATCTGAGTCATGGGCTGCTAAAAGAGAACGTTATCAACTGTTTACGCAGCTTTTAAGCCTGAAGAGGAAGAGGACAACTGGCTTTTTCATTTGTGAAAACAATTTTAAATTGCTGAACATTTAGAAAAACAAACACAAATCACATCTCCTGCCTCAATTTTCCCTAAGTTCTCATGAAAGTAAATTATGATCAGGAGAGTAGCGAAACAAATAAATCTAAAGGTGTCTGTGCAGATTTGAAAGTCTACGGGAATCAGAAGAGGTGTAAAAAAGCTTGAGGAGGGAAAGCAGTTTAAACATTCACCTTTCAAATTTGGCCCCATAATTTTTCTCTTCACAAAATACTACTTCACCCATTTTAGTAGCAGTGGGCATTAAAAAGAAGTCACTGAAGGGCATTGTTTTGCATCCCTCTCTGTGTTAACACTCACCAGCACAAGACACTGCACTTCTGCTGGGCTAACTGACTTCACCTGCCTTAAAAGTTTGACAGCTCTTTTCCAGAGCTACGGCTCTAAAGCAGACACCTCTCCTCAGAGTGGGTTGCAGTGAATGATAAACTAAACAGCCATCTGAAATCTAATCCAAATGCTAAACCCCAGGCACCTGAATGAATTATTTGCACTTCACTGCAAAACAAATATCAGCATAAGGGTAGAAGACGGCAACTTCTTCAGAAACATAAGGAATGGAAATTTGCTAAGTACCATGAAAAGTGACTTTACACCCCTTTTTGCTCATAAAGACTAGAGGGTCAAAGAGCAAGATCTGCTTAGTAAGTGAAATTCATCTTTGTGCATAGTTGTCACGTAAATGGCCAGAGTAGCTTTTAGAAGGATTTGGGTTGGAGCCATAGTTTCCCTTGCTTGGACAAGAGCTCTGCAATGGACACTTCCAGGGCACTGAAATGCAGCTGGACCACACACCCCATTCTTCAAGGATCTGCAGGTAAATAAAACAAGTAATTCCTTCTTTGCTGTCCTGTTCGGAGAATTTTCTCACCCTAAATTCCTCTCAGAGAAGGAAGATGTCCCTGGAAGCTAACCGTATGTGCTTGAGCATTCACGACACCGAAATTTCCTACTAAATATGTTTATAAACTGTATATGGATACTTCAGATAATAAACAGCATTGTGTTATACTTTGCACACATATAAATTTTAACTTTAAGGAAATAAAATTTCCCAGTGTCATTTTAATCCATGTTCATCTTATCAGCTACCCGTATTATCTCATCTTCATAATTTAAGCAACCCTGGAACAAGATGTGAAAAAGTCAATGTACAAAATAACCAGGCCATTTAAAACTAGTTCACATGCCATGCCCTTAATTTAGTATAATATAAAAAAAACATACTTTGTCTTCTTTTCTCAAAGAGGTTCATGATCAGTTCCCAACTTCTCTCATTATATTTATATACATGACATTACAACACTTGTAATAATACTAAATGATAGAGCTTCCATCACGCATAAGCAAATGCCTCCCACTCTCATACAGGAACCATTTTGTACTTGTCCATTAGAAGACATTATATTTTGGAACTATCACATTCGCAATCCCTGAATTATTTATAGATAAAATCATTTGAAAAACATGCAATGAACTTGCTCTCATGCAATTTATAAAACTTAGAAGACTTTGAAGATTTCTTCATCAATTCATCATTGCAGTTTGACTAAGACATTATTAAAAGTAAGCTGTTACTGAATTACTAACCACATTTATCCTTACAAATGAACTTAACTCCCAAACTTATTGCAAGGTCCCACAAGCCTCGGTGGCAGTCCTTCGCTTGCACCGCTGGCACACTGCAGACTGAACAATGACATGGTTCTGCAGCATGGATTTCTAGGTGCAGAAATTGCACGTTATAGCGTACTTCAGTTCTGTCACTGTTCCTACAGAGCTGTAAAATTAAGAGAAATCTTGACTGCAAAAAGTCAAATTATGGAAGGAAAACTGTTATATAAGAGGATTATAACAGATATCTTGATAAAAGATATCCCCTATGCTACCTCGTTATAAACGTTCTGATAAAAGCCTGGCAAACATTTCTGACAGATTATATGAGAAGGGTCATTATGGAAAAGTCTTTGCCTCAAGAGAATCCTAATGCATCTTCTGGTGATGTTTTACTTACTGCCTCTTCAGTGATCTGTCATCTGAATTCCCAGCTTTACTCTTACCAATGATAAACAGTAACTATGCAATAATAACATGAATAGAATAAAACCAGAGCTACAAAAGGAAAATAATAGTCTATCTACACAGCAACAGGCTGAGAGATGAAGCAGTGGTAGAGGCAGGACATAAATGCAGTAGATCAAGTGCATCATCTGTCTAAGCCTATTTTTAAATAATAGATCCCTAAGCCATCTTGATTTGGAGTTCACATCTTGATATACTGTGTTCTTGTTTCAGGACTGCTGGACACACTTGTGAGATCTGTAAATATTTTAGGATTTTCTAGCATCCATTCTTTCCATTTATCTTGTATTTAGTATAGATACCAAAACACTTTGATACATGAGTGCTTGTGAGAAAACGAATGACACAGAAAGAAATGCATTTATGTAAGATAAACAAAGTACCGCTTGAAAAATGGACATTATATAATTATAAAGACCAATATTCTAAAGAGCAATAGGATAATTTGAGTTAATCGGGGCCAGTTCTGTTTAATATCTTTATCAATGTTCTGGACAAAAGGATCGAGTGCACTCTCAGCAAGTTTGCAGGCAACAAGCTGGGCAGGAGTGTTGATTTGCCTGCGGGTAGAGAGGCTTCTGCAGAGGGATCTGGACAGGCTGTCAGTGGGCCAAGGCCAATTGTATGAGGTTCAACAAGGGTTCTGCCCTTGGGTCACAACAACCCCAGGCAGCACTAGGGGCTTGGGGAGGAGTGGCTGGATAATTGCTCTGCAGAAAAGGACCTGGGGGTGTTGGTCAACAGCCAGGGCTGAATATAAGCCAGCAGTGTGCCCAGATGGCCAAAAAGACCAATAGCACCAATTGTACCAGAAATAGTGTGGCCAGCAGGAGTAGGGAAGGGCTTGTTCCCCTGTACTCGGCACTGGTGAGGCCACACTTCAAATCCTGTGTTCAGTTTTGGGGCCCTCATGACACGAAAGACGTTGAGATGCTGGAGTGTGTCCAAAGAAGGGCAACAAAGCTGGTAAAGATTCTACATGTCCTGGCAACACCCAAAGATTTTGGCAGGAAATAAGAACTTGATGGAACCTGCAAATGGAAGATGGCCCCAAGTCCTACTACTGCAGGCAAAGAGAGGTAAATACAGTGACAGGCAAGGAGTAAACACTGCTGTGCATATTACAGAGGAACCTGCATATCCAGGATAACACAAACGAGTGTCGGTGCTGAAGCATTTTCTTGAGCTGTCTTTGAAAGCTTTACCTTCTGCCTTTTGCCTTAGTTAGTTACAGAGAGCAGGAGAGAGCTAATGTCTTTCTCCCTGTACTTGTAAACTACCTGTACTCCTCAATAAGCATACATCATTTGTTCCTCATTGTTTCTGAGCGAAATTTCCCCCTGAGATTTTGAATACAGCAGCCAGGCTATATATATAAAACTGCCAATGCTTTTAAGCCTCATTAACCGACCTCCTGCTCTCTTCTGCACTTGCCCAGGATTTCTAGATGTCCAGCAGCTCTCTGCTCTCCACCATGCAATGGCTCTGATGAGTCTGTCAGACAAACACAAGAAAAGTGTCCAATGAGATGTGTAGAGCCCAGCAGCGGTCCATGACTGTCGAACTTGACTGACATCTCCAATACCAAGACAAGAATTAACTTTTGGGGTTTTGTATAAGTAAGAAAAAAAAAATTACAGAATTATAGTGTGCTATGAGTAGAGCATTGCCACATTAATATCATCTGTCTACCCAGGTGGTGCTGGTGTATAACTTAGTCACAGAAAACACATTAGCAAATTGCTTTGGAAGAGTAAAAAACCCATGATAAATATGTGAACATAATAAATAAGTGTTCCAGGAAACTATTCTTCTACAAAGCATTCAGAGAGAGACTAGATTTACGAAGCAAGAACTAAAGAAAGTGTAAAACCCTAGAACTGGCAGTGCTGTTTATTATGCCCAGAACAGACTCTGTCTTAATGCACGCAAAGCTCTCCCCCTCTCTTCCTCTGAAATACTCCTTGAAACCCATCTGTTCTGTGGTGCATTGCACTTAACAAGAGCCACCTACCACGCTGTTTCAGCCTTGTTGTCCTGTGCAGTTCCAGCTTGTGCTCCTAAATTGCGAGCTCTTCCAGAGGGAAAACCTCCCATTTATGTGACACAGTCCTCCTATTGTACTCAGCCCTGTATGCCTACATTACTGCAAAAGCAACAACGTGCCTGAAGAGGAAAGGCTTAGCAACTAGGAAAAGTGAAGCACTTTATTGCTGGAGCTCAGCATTCAGATGCATTGTGTCAGTCCATTAATACAATTATGCAAGATTTACCCTTCCGCCCGCAGTGAGCAGCCTTGTCTGCGATGGCAAGAGGCCACAATTCCAGAAAACTGCAGTGACTGCAGTTAGGAAAAGCCGTGCTGTTGTGCAGGATAGTGGTCAGCTTGCACAGGTTAAACCAGATCCAGCAGCATTGACGCGGAATGGTTGCAACAGCACAAAAAGCTCTGGAAATCATCATGGTTATGCGTCGATCTTGAAAACCGCCCAGCGTGGAGAGATCTTGCCCATGAAGCAAAGCTCTGCTGGTTGGAACAAGAGCTGCTCAGGGCAGCGGGATTCACCTGCCAGGAACATCCCCCCTCTCAACACCCACAATTCTCCCGCAGTGACGTTATACTTCAATGGTATTTTTAGTTCCTACTTTTCCTGTTGGAGTTTGAATACAGAAACAAGGCTACAAACGTGAGACCTTGTTGGAAGACCGCTTCTTGTCTGTGAGACACCCGAACCCTTCGGGGCTGGAGAAGCTCCGTGCTGGCACTCTGCCCTGCACCGCGACGGCTCGGCAAGTTCCTGCAGCCCTTGGAGATAAAGTCAGTAATTACATAAACTGCCTGCACTGTGCACCCAGGACACTTCGACCACCTCTCCTCTCTGACAAGCCCACG
>NW_009707305.1:32261-51809 GCF_000703405.1 Apaloderma vittatum | reverse complement strand
GCTCGGGTCAATGCCATGGCTGAGGTTCATCGAATCATAGATCAGCCGGTTGCAACCCCCGTGCCGCGGGCAGGGACACCTCCTGCTAGACCAGGTGGCTCAAAGCCCTATCCGGCCTGGCCCTGGGCACTGCCAGCCATGGCTGCCCCGTCCTCGCACAAGCTGCGCGTGGTTACACAGCTGTCTTGTGCAAATACTGTGTGCGAACACCCCTTTCCACTATTTCAGAATGTGGAAAGCACAAGCACACACCCGACAAGATGGGCCGTGGTGGATACGGCACCGTTTTTCCCAGAGAAGAAATGTGCGTTTGGGTGCCCTGTGTCAGGGCGTGCCCTGAGCAGCAGCCCTGGCAGGGCTCTGGAAACGGGCAGCACTGTGCTCAGGGGGGACAGTCAACGCTGTGCTCCAGGCAGTCGGCCACAGGAGGAAGGAGAAGCTGCAGAGCCATGGAGCAGGAAACCTCAGGCACCATACGAGCTGACCAAGTAGGGTTTCAGAGCACTCTGAAGTCTGGCAGAGGCTTCCTAAGGCAAAAAACATTATGACCAAAAAAAAAAAAAGAAATATCTAGATTCATTGAATCAGTGGTTTCCATTTCTTCAAGTGTCTTTGTGGATTTTCTAGTCAGCTCTAGCTGCAAAACTAGTCACAAGGATGTGCCCAAGTTCGAGCACTTCGAATTGACCATGATGTCGGAGTTACAGCCTTACTGCTTAGAATGCCTATAACATCTTTGGTAGGGGTAAAGAAGCTCCTGCTTACTGTCTCTTGACAGATACTGAAGCTTAGAGTAATTAATGACTAAATCTATAAAATTACCTAGGCTGAGCCTTGAATTTTGTATATATGCTCCCTGTGCACTCTGTGGTTTAAGGTTACTTAGAAGCCTAAAATAATATCCACAGAAAGCAACATGATGAATGGGAAACAAGAAATGGGAAACACTGCTGGAGGTGCAACTCTAGCTTTTCTTTTTTTTAGGAATGTAAGGATTTAATTCTGGTCTGCAGAGTTGTAGCACGCTTATTCCTAAATGACATTTATTACCTTGAGTCCTTTCCTGAAGTTACGGGCTGCTGTCAGGTGTTCATTAAAAAAAATGACCAGTAGAACTTCCTTTAATCTAGATTGCTCTGCAGAACACACGGTCACTCAGATGTACAAGACAATGATGTACAATTCATTTTTGTCTTGCAGGAACATGAATCTGGATCTCTTTCTTGTCTAAGAAAATGGCCTGATTGCCACCAGTCACTTGTCCTAAAGACCTAGGTGCTAGCATGTCTACTGTTCTCGTTTCATGGAGAATGATTGCAGGCTTCATTTAATAGCAAAGACTTAGGCAGCTTTATTGTCTACAAAATATGGTCCTAACTTGCTTATTCCAACAAAGGGATAAAGCACATGTGACTGTGACAAGATGCTCACAAAACTGCATCTTTGTGGCTTAAGAGAAGCTCTACTGCCTTCTCACTGTCCCATTTACACAGTGATCAAAACAATATCTTATTACATTGCACATGGCCTGGATATCCATTTCCTATCTTCTGCTACAGAAGTATTTAATTACTCCCTGCTTAACAAACATATTGCCATTACTCCTTTTTGTCAGGGTTGTGAGGTTTTTTTTTAACATCCACCCAATTTCATTACCCTTTCATGCAAATAGTTCATCTATCACTTCTATGTGATATGATTTGGTGCCTACTTTAGCAAATCTTTCATCTGAGTAACACATTAATCAATCTCGTAGTCAGGTCTGCACTGACTAAGCAAGGAAGAGTTGTTGTCAAGCTTTCTTTTTAAAGCTTCTCAGCTCCTCATGAAGCGCTGAATATCAATTGGATGAGAAGAAGTGGGAAACTAAGTGCACATGCCAGTGTCTAAGAGTCAGGTCATTCCCTGATCTTGAAAACTTAATTTTCGAGTTGTTCCATCAGCAGTTGTACTCATAAGAGGGCTTATGACACTGCAGTAACCTCATCTCCCATGTCTCATCCCCTAACACCTCTTCCCTGTACAGCCAGTTCTTCCATATCCCCTTCAATCCGAAAGCTCCTTGCTCCCTCTATGCCTCCAGCCTGAGGCTGGTCAGCCTGTATCTGGGGACTGGCCAGTGAAGCCCTCCCCATATGTATGGCAGATAAGCTCACAGTACAGGTTTTTCCAATTTAGGCCTTGCTGTACTATCCCACTACTGAGTTTTTGCTTATGAAACAACTATGAAATATCTTTGATATCTGTCAGATTTGTTCTAAATTTGCCACTTGGCTTATATGTTTGTAAAGCGTCCAGAGCTGCATTAAGAGAAGCTTGGCCAGCAGGCAGAGGGAGGGGATTCTCCCCTATCCCACTCTCATGAAACCCCACCTGCAGTACTATGTCCACCTCTGGGGCCTCCAGCATAAGAAGGGCATTGACCTGCTCAAGCGAGTTCAGAGGAGGGCCACAAAAGTGATCAGGGGGCTGCAGCACCTCCCCTAATGGGGACAGGCTGAAAGAGCTGAAGTTGTTCAACCTGCAGAAGAGAAGGCTCCAGGGAGACCTTATAGCAGCCTTCCAGTACTTAAAGGAGGCTACAGGAAAGATGGGGAGGGACTCTTCACCAGCCCCCGCCCTGGAGGTGTCCAAGGCCAGGCTGGATGGGGCTTTGAGCAACCTGGTCTAGTGGGAGGTGTCCCTGCCCATGGCAGGCGGGTTGGAACCACATGATCTCTAAGGTCCCTTCCAACCCAAACCATTCTATATTCTATGAAATCCCTGAATTCTTTGCAGAGGGTGGCATATGCCTTCTGTCCTTAGGCCAGCAGGCTAAAGTAGGTAGGGGTATGGCCAGGACTGTACAGCAGAGCTGCAGCTGCTGTGTGGTGGCAAGAGAATGGAGAAGCTGCACCTGGCAGTGATCCCCCCCAGCTCCAGCTGGACCGTGAGCACTGGACTTGCCTACTGCCATCTCCTCTCGCTGTGCTGGGGACCAGCAAGAGGATGAGTGGCTCTTGAAGCTGCCCTTGCTCTGTCTGGCACAGGCAGCTCTTCTAACCAAAGAAATGAGGTTTTAAGTTGTTATTCTATTGTTATCTTTTTTTTTTTCCCCTCCAAGAAAAGCTGTCATAATGGTCAACATTAATGCAGGGTTAGTGTGTCATGAAAACAATACAACAGCAGCATGCACCTGCAAGAATAATTGTGCGCTGCTAGGCACTACTGTTAAAAATTTATCCATCAATGTTAAAGAAATTATGTGTGATAACTGGTACACAATATTTACTTTCCTGATTTTTGCCTCATAAAAGCAAACTTCTAGAATTTGTCCTCTATTTTTATTATTAGCTAATAAACATGTTGAACATGTATTTGTTAATAATCCTGTATTGTTGCTATTGTTATTACAAACAGTAGTCAAAGCTATGGATTTTTGTTACATTTCAGTTTAATCAGGACTGCAGAATAATTCTGTGGTTTCAGTTTGACAGAAAAATACACTAAATATGTTAATTCTGGTGCCTAGGACACTTATCTTGAGTTACTGTGGGAAAGAGACACCTCTTCCTTTGCTTTATGAGCTGAGTAAAAACTGCTTTTCAGTCAAAATTGCTTTGTAAATTCAGCTAAAATTAGCTAATGTTTTAAATTGACCAGCACCACAATTTCTAGCATTTTAGCTATATATCTTCTCTCTTCTTTACTTCAAATAACTATAGCCCTAAAGATCAAATTGTGGTATTTATTGTTTATGAAGAACAGCCCCACCACGTGGGAAAGGCAATTAAAAAATACTATTACAGACCTTTTAGTGCTTATTCTTCAAATCCTAGTCTTCATAGTGCTTTGCATTCATATATAACTGTCTTATAAAATACATCTTTATATAAAAATAAATATGTATAGTAGCATGCAGAAGAAGATTTACACATAAGTTAAAAACATGCAGGCTCTTGGAAGTGAAAACATGCACATTCATTATCCATGCTGTCATTGACCGGGGGGAGATTGTTTGTAGTCATGCAGCTATTATAATACTGACATGGAACATTCACAGCTATGACATTATCTGTAAAATAGCGATGTGCACAGACATAAAAGCAAAGATATTCACAGCACTATTGTGAGATGAAGCCATAAATCTTGTTAGACACAGATTGTGTCTTTTGAATTGTACGCTGCAAAAAACATATAGAAGTTTCACGGAAAAATTATTTTTAAATTACCTGTTTAGTTTTTCTTGTTTGCTTTTTCAATGCATTCATTTTAAAGCAAATGTTTTAAATGACTCCTTACCTTGCAAGACAGAAACATGACTTAGCACCAGCTTTCTCCTCTAAGGAGCTCCAGTTCAGTATTTCTGCAGTGGTATTTCTGTTGTGGTTCCTCATATAAACTGTTAGAGGACAGCAGTGGGTTACTCTGTTCCTGGTTTTTTGAAGAATGGGTTTGATAATTTACTCTAATTTTAGACTTTGACTATTTTTGGCAAGAGTCAGTTGGGCTAGATCAATTGAACCTTGTACCAGCAGCTTCATTCAACAGTCTTCATGAGCACAAATTCTCTGCTGGACTTTCATTTTTTTCTAAAGAACTTCATGCATTTTCTTCATTTTTAAGTAAAATTTTGCACAGGTATGGAGTATTTATAACATTTAAACATGCACCAAGCATTAGTTATGGTTAGGTTTAAAAAGCCAAAAAACAACTTACAAATTTCTCTTCCTCCTCTTTAGTCTTTCCTTTTGCAGAAGTTCAGTGATGCCATAAAATTTGTTTAACATTGTGGCAGAAAATCATTCAAAGAGCAAGTATTTATCATATCAAAAAATCTTTAATCTGCTTTAAAGTGAAACATGCTTTTTCTCTTAGTGAAATCCAAAGTTTTTAAGTACAGATTTCAGCACTGGTTAAACTGCAGTTCCCCTTTAGACTTTATGGCCAAAGGTTGTATTACCAGAATGGCCTCAAGCACATCACAGGTCACCAGCTCGCATCTACACAATATTCACTACGTCAACAGAAGACCAACTTCAGCGCAGTTCTCTCACAGGGAACAGGGGTGTCCTCAGGGAACTCAACTTTGTGTCCATAAACTGTATGACAATACCAGTTTCAGAAATCCACTAAGGAACTTCATTCATCAAAGCCATATACAGGTTCCCAGCATTCGTCAGTGTATGCTCTGTCACATTCCTGACAAGGTCGAGGTTTAACCTGAGAATTCATCGTCTGTCAGGACATGATCCACTTTTAACAAAAGAAATAAATATACTGCAGAGCACTCCGTGCAGTGGCAGGCAGCGGTTTGGCCGAGATGTGCCCTTCCCTTTCACCTGTAGCTTCCAACTGAGCTCTATGACAACGTTCTTGCTAATCCAATTCTCACCTGAGATCTGATGCTTCCATGACCAGCCACCCAGCAGCAAGAGACAGCAGCCAGATCTTCTGGGCATTCTCTGCCCAGGACCAACTGCACCAAATCCACGCTGTTCACTGCGAGGTGAAAACCACAATAAACGTTCTCAAAGCCCCTTGATGCAGCCATCACAAGGAAGAAATAAAGTCCTCCTGATCTCGGCAGGCAAACAGCTGAAGCCATGCTTGATTGTACTTTCAGTTTCTTAGCCACTGCTTTATTTAGAGCTTATTTTGTAGCTTTATCTCCAGTCAGTTCAGATGTTTGTTTTCTTTACTGCTTGCTATCCCCTTTATGGGGGTTTTAATAAACTTCATGAACAAAAAAATGCCACTGTAACCTGATTGCAAAAATAAAATCAGTTTGGTGTGGACTCTCAGCAAAAGTTTTCTGGGCCACTAATCTGAAAACATTTAATATAACTATATGGTCTTCTATGTTTTCCCTTATCAGAGGAACTTTCTTTACTATTGGCATTTCAGTAAGACATTGATGTCTCCTAGTTTGATCCAAATACAGATATTTCTCCTTTTTCTCTGTTATACTTTAGCACATTAGCAGGAGTATTCACCAGTACATAGCTAAGTCTTTCTCGCTCCTTGGACAATTCTGAAGTGTTGGCTTACATCTAATTCTGTTGGCCAGTGGAAGTTCGCAGGTTCCTCTCTTTCTGACTTATTACCAGACGATTTTGATTTGTATTTTATGGCTTGCCATCTACCTTTTTTCCACTTTTTGTCTGTTTTGTGTTTTCTACATCTTATTTTAACCAGCATGGCTTCTCAGCCACTATATGGTTTTGTATGTTTGCAGAATGATGGCTTTTTCAGCATTCAGTGGGAAAAGTTCAAAGAATTCCTGGATTTTATTAGAACTGCCATTAACACTTTAATGTTGTTTTGTAATTAATTATTACAACGTTAAGGAATAACTTTCACTGTGAGTGACTCATTGTTAAGATTTATGAAGCGGGAGTTCAGATGAGGCCCGTGTTCCTTTGCTGTGGTGTGAATTCCTCTTGCCTGTCCATTACAGGTGACAGGAATTGGTCATTCATTCTGAGTTGTGACAAAAAATGGTTTATGGTGGGAATCAGTGCCCTCTGTATACCCCGTTAACAACATTTTTTATGTGTGGTATGTTTTAGCCTGGGGAAAGGAAAAACTAATTCTGGTCAAAGGTCAATTGATATTTTTCCCTATTCTGAAGTCATATCTGTTTTATAAATCTCTACGAAGTTCCCTACAAGTTGACTGGGAAGGTGACACAGTTACTAAAAGTGTCACAAGTGTTTCGTATTAAGCTATAAAATAGATTTTGAACATTGAAGATATAACTCAACAAATATAATCATAGATATTTGTGTATACCGAGCAAAGGACTCTGATCCTGACATTACTTTTTCATGTGGTCAAGACTTAATACGTCAGCACATCCTTACTGTGCTAAACTTCAGTTAACGATTGAGTACTTATTCAGCCAGGTTCTTTTACCCAAAGTGCAGCACCACCAAAAGTTCTTCAGCAAAGTTATCTGTGTGGGGCTATATTTTAGCAATTTCTGATTTTATTCTAGTTTGAATAAAACTTTAGCTAAAGGTTTCAAAGATGCTTGAGACAAAACCACATAACTAAAACTAATTAAAGACAACTTCATATCTTAGATTCTCTTACCAACTTCATATTGAATATGTTGTGTTTAAGTTTTATCCTGGCTAATTCTTTTTTTTTAAATAGAATTAAATGTAAAACTGTGACATTATTTAGAAGAATATAAGAATAGGTCTCAAAAACTAGCAAAAACTCATTTTACCAGTTGGGTAGATAACTGTTTATTTTCAGTACAATGGGAGATCACACTTTTTTTTACAGAATTCTAGGTTCATGACAGCTACACTTACAGTAATTTTTAAAAAGCCTGACTTGATCTGCCAAAATCACAACCAGACTTCAAACGTACTTTAGGATATAAGGTTTCTTCAGTATAACAAGGAATTTTAGTATACTTCTCATAAGCATTTTAGCTCACCCAGCTTAATTGGAATCCTGATGGTAAAGTCACATACTCAGCATGAAATTTTATGTAGACTTGATGAGATGTAGCAGTAAACGGAGTGATGTTTGTATCCTAAAATTAAAGACAAGAAAAATGAAAAGCTTTATAGAACATCAAGATCCCTTGGAAAAGCCAGTCAGAGAGTTAAAACTGAGGCACAAATTGAGTCACAGATTGGAAGTGACTATTTAAGTCCCAAATACAACTAAGTACAGAGCAAAATAACTTGATGCCTCCCACTAGATGTCACTGTAAGGTCTCCATTGGAAGGCTCCTAAGGTGCCAAATACACCTTACGCCTTCCCTTCCCCTCATCTGTGTGGAATTCATGCCAGAATTGGGGAAATAGTCTTGAATATGAAAAAGTAAAGATTAATTTTAACAGACAGCAGGCAATACACACCGTCCCACAGTACGGCCCAGCCGGAGGGTAGCTGGCATCTGGCCCGTTATAAAGGATCAGGTAGTTGCTACTGCAGTCCCCTGGGTCTTCGATGCTGATGAAATCAAAGCTCACAGTGACAATTCGTCCCTTGGGCGCGTTAATGGTCCATTCACAATGAGTGTTGTTGTGGTAAGTTGCCGGGTAGCTGGGACTAGCAAATGAGCCAGTGCTGCCATATAAGGTTCCTCCACATCCTGGAAACAGACACTGTTAATTAGCTAGAAGGCTTAGTTTCACAAGATACTACATGAGGTACTACTCTAGTACAGTATTAGTAGTAGCACTGAAAACCAGAGAGATTCTGGGAGCTGGAACAATGAATGTGGATAAGAGCATTATTCCAGTAAGAGACAAAACTGAGGCTCTAGATTCAGCAGCCTGAGAAGAGTATGCAGTGGACATTAGACCATTACTGGATATTACAAATAAACTCCTCAAAACTCTTTAGAAGAGGAACCAAAGTCTTAAGTCTGTGCCTTGGCCAGGTCAGTTCCCAGAACTAGAGACAAATTCTCTTTGGCCATTCTTTCAAATGAAAATTAGTGAATCCTCATCTGCCAGAAAAATACAGAGAACAACTCAGAGAAAATAGTCATATTGAGTAAACTGAAGGCTATTTATACTAAAATTCAATCTCCACCAGAGGGCAGAAGCAGATGCCATGAGAGAAATGCAAGTTTATAGGGTAAGAGTAAACATGTGCAGACCGTACTCTCACAGTTTCCAAGAACTTTCGGCTCACGGCTCCCAGTGATGGCATCTTTGTATTTAGTAGTCTTTATCAGATGTCTGTCTTGGTCAGATAGGCCTCAGATACATTTAATTTGTAGCATCCTATGGGAAAGAGCTTCACAGCAAAACTGCATACTGTGTGAAGAACTGGTTTGTTTGGTTTGTTTTGAACCTACCACCTCCTGGCTTTATCTGACAGCCTCTAGTTCTTCGAAAAGTCAATGAACAGTTGGTCACTATTCATCATCCAATATCACTCAATTTTATAGATCTTAGTGGTTTCTTAACCAGATGAAAAAATGTCAGCATACTTCATATAGAAGCCAGTTTTTATGTTGAGCCCTTAGTTACACTGGATTCTATAAGAGGAGGAGAGCAGAACTGTGTACATCAGTCCATTTGTGTGTGAACTATGGATTTATACAGTGGCTGTCTGTTTGTTCTCTCTTCCTTTCCCAACACTGCCTAGCATTGCATTAGCCTACTTGACTATTAGCAGTAAGCTCTTGTTTTCCTGGAACTATTTTACCCCTAATATCTTGTCACTGAGTACTCATATTTTTCTAAGTAAAGGTTAGGATTGTCTTTTTTTCCCCACGTTCTTCAACACTTTCCTAGGCTATATTTTATCTGCCTTTTCACCACCAAGCCACTCAATACTGTAAGGTTATTCTGCAGTGCTTTTCAGCTGGCCATGAGCTTTCCTACCGCTAATAACTTAGTGTCATGAACAAACTATTACCAAAGTATTCACTGCCATTTCATAAGCCATTCATTAATGCATCTATGTTATAGTCACTGCACAGCATGGTAAGTTATTTTCTTGGGGCAAATTTCAGTCCTCTTCAGGCTTAACAGTGCCTAGATCTTAGGGCATATCACAACTAGACTACTAACTGAGTAGGCTGAGTCACCACCACCATCTCCACTCTGTGGGTCCCAAGACAGATGTTCCTGATATTTTCTGACCTCTCAGTAAAAGAGGTAGGTTTTAATCTTAAATGGACTACATCCTCCAAGGCTGCTAGCAGCAACACTAGAGGGATGGAATTGCTTCCATCACGTAAAATGGATCTTGCCCCACTAGTTTTGAGGAACAACTACTGCTCTCCAGTGGACTATGTGTGCTTGGGAAGATCTTAAGTGTTGATGAGGGCCCCAGCTGAGCAGGCTGAATTTCACATTTCTGTATTTTGCCTCTATGTACAATTGATAAGCAAAATTACATTGTAATTACAGCCTTACCACTTGATGATGAAGTCCAAGTAATTTCATATCCATCATGAACCCCAGAAAAATCACTCTTGAAACGAAGGTAGACAACATGATTTTTGGGGAAGATGGGACTGGGCACAGTGTTTCCACAGAATCTGCCAAGTAATGGTGATTGCACATCACTCCCATTTCTGACCTTCAAGGGACACAAAAACCATTGTCAATGTTAAATTCCTACGCCAGTTATACACCAGTACAATTATGCAGTGATACAAGCACAGCACAAACTATGTAGTGACTTGCATGCATTCCATAGTTGTCATTCTAATAGTTATTCTTCCTACTATATATTCTTGTATAGAAAGAAAAAGAGACCATTAACCAGTCTGTCTCAGTTGTGTAAGTAAATGCACAGAACAAGTATCATCAGAAACATGTAACTAAATTTTATGGTGTGGTACATGTCCTGACTGAAAAAATTACTTGACTAGTAGCTAAGACATGCTTTTGCAGTTCAAGCCCATGTTTTACTTTTCATAAGAACTGTTAATATTCCAAATGAAATTATTAATTCTTTACCCTGCAGACCAATATTTTCCCTTGTCACATTAAGACACAGATCGTATTACATAGCTCAGATTTAATCTGACTCTTTTATGAGCTCTAATAATGCTGGTGCTCAGATCTGTTTCTTAAGACAGTAAAGAGGATAAGAAAAAAGAGCTAAATAACGATTCTGCCACAGAGATAAGATTTTTGTCATCGGACCAGTGAATGGGGAAATCTTCAATAAGCATGAAAGGACAGAGCAAAGGTCTTGTAGGATATGATTTTTATTGACACAAAGTACCTTTGCAAGTATTCTACACTTGTTATTAGGCTCTCTTTTTTTGAAAAGAAAAAATGCTTTCTTAGAAAAAAAAAACTTTGAAAGAAAAATGTAAAGCAGATGGAATCTTCTGTTGGAATGAAAGAACTCAGATTTATGGCTTTCTGTTCACGCATAGATGTTAATATTGGATGAAAACCACGCTGGCATGCTCTGTTAACTGGATAACATCAACAAAACCTAGGTAAACATGAGTTAACTAATAATGAAACTATTTATTCATTGGTTTTGGACTTAGTATAGTGTATATTGTTTAACCTCTTACTATAGCATCTGAGTATCTTTCCCCATAAAACTCTTGCAACAAACTAGTCCCTAATGTCAGTTCAACTCAGTCTTGATCCAAGCTTATTAACATCCTTTGCATTCAGCAGTTTCTGACACAGGCCCACAAAATACTGCTTGATACCTCTAGGAAATCACGTGAACAATGAATGCTGTCTTCCAAGCTGAAAGCATGGAAAAAGAGAGAAATTGTGTGATTCAGGGGAGCTCGTAGAATGATAGAACAGTCCATATTATTGAGGTGATGACCAGGCCAACCAGGGCTCTTGAGGTAACCAAACGGCTGGTGATACTCTCTGCTGCAACCTTGAGAGACGAAACGAGAAAAATGTAATAATTTCAGCTCTTTGTATTGCTTTTCACTGTATGAAATAAACAGAGAATGGTAGGTACATTTTTTAGAAGTTCCTTCAAGCTTACCTGTGGCTTGATAGGTAAATCTGACTCCATTATTCATCATATATTCATCTGATTTGAAAGTCACGATGACAGTGCGATCGTAAGAATAAAATTCAGGGACTGGAAAAGTTTCAGTACCACAGAATCTATGGACTGATCCTTGGCCATGCTGGAATTCAATACATGTCACAAGTTACTTAATGCTATAGTTCAGTTTTCTACTTACTGAACTTGTGGTGAATAAATCTTTCAATGCTTTCTTTACTGGTTATGCAATCACATTTTAAAGTTCTCATGGAAGTCACTTAATAGCATCTTAACATTTTGTGTTCAACTGCTATAAGAAACGGATCAAATTTAACAGGTATTTTCATGTCAAAGTAAGACACAGTGCAAGAAAGTTCAGAATAATATAATGCAAGGGACATAAATAGGTGGGTTTTTTCTGGTGCTTTATAGAAAGCGTAATGCTTTGGATGTGCCCCTCACACAGAATCATCAAATAATCTGTTGTCACAGGGTGAGTTTCTCCAGTCTTTACAAAGAGTGAAGGGAGCTGAATGTAAATGATAAACTGTAAATTTCTTACTGTTGGTGATTCCTGGAGCTCTAGGTAGTTCTGAGAGCAGTCCTGACTGGCATGGAGGTGGAAGGCCTTTACCACCACCCTCACTTGCTGCTGTGGAGGGGCATCAATGACCCAAGTACAGAGAGTAAATGGTGGATATTCATTCGGGAAGTTAGGAGATGTTGCAGTCAGGGATGCAGAAGTTGCATTATATATTCCTCCACATAGTCCTGTGTAAAACAGTAATAAAGGCATCATAGAGTGAAAAACTTTCCAGCTGGGGAAAAGTATTGAGCAAAACTACACTGGATAATATACTTTTGTATTTATCTAGAAGAAAAGTATTTTCTCTAGAAGAAAAAAAAAGATCAGATAAAATGCACCCTAATCCTGTGTCAATATACATCATGAAACTTAAATAAATGTTTGCTCCCTATAATATCAGCATATTTGTTAACAATATGTGGGAGTTCCTGTTTTGCATTGCAGACTGACAGCCTCCCTGCACCCAGCCAAGACCAGATAGGATTGCACTGGGGTCTGGCAGTGCTGCTTTTAGCTTGCTTATAGATCCTGCGCTAAGGATCTTTGCCCCTCCCTGAGCCCTGTATCTAGAACAAATTTGGGTGATTATTATTTCAATATGTATTTCCACAAAGAGTCACAACAACATATATGCATACTTACGATCCACTGTGGTGTAGGTAGCACTGAAACCCTCCCTTTCCACAGAGCCGTCTGTGGTAAATCTCACAGTCAAGGAATTACGAGTAGAAAGAAAAGGAGCTGGCACTGTAGATCCACAGAATGTGCCAACTACATTTGCATTTTCATTATCTCCATCATAAAGCTGAAAGAAGAAAACTATATAAGCCACTAACAGTTCAGACACCACAAACAAATAAATAGAAATAAAATTCTCTGACCCCTCCTGACATTACAATTTCTTTTACTTGAAAGCACAGTAGGTGCCTTTGTGCTTTAACCGGATGTTCTTGATGACTACAATTATTCACTGCCATATTAACTAATTCTGTTGGACCGTGTAAATCTCATTATGGAACATTATGGTCTCATCTCAGCAAATCTATCATAAATTTGTTCTATTTTAATTTGGCATTTTGATTTCTTTTTTTATATGTCATCTCAAAGTGTTTTTCAATGAGAAAAGCTGATGTTATTCAGCAAAATGTAGAACTAACTCCTAGTTTCATTGAGCATCTCTAATGCTTAACAGGATCTACAGCACTCCTTGGTGGATCTCGTTTAGCAGTATTCTGCTGTCCTACATTTTGTACATTCATCTCCAAGAGAATAGCTTTCACAGGTGAGCATTGAGCATCAAGACTTATTTGTGAAACATTATAAATTTAAGACCTTTCAAGTAATTGTGCATGATAATGAATCTGCAAGTTTACTTTCAAAGTGTTGAGTTTTGTTTTGTTTTGTTTCCGTTCCATGAAACAAATACTCATTTCTATAGGCAGTCTAAGATTAGAAGTGTGTCTCCATAACAATGTCAAAACTCTTACTGCTTTCCAAAAAGGCAGAATGTCACCTGGAGTAGTAATCTAACCCAATGAAAAATAAAAAAAATCCTATTAAGCAATTTAATTTCTTTATAAGACCATTTTCTATTAATTAAGTTTTAGCTTATTGGAGAGGATAATGGATTGTATTTCACTGATATTTTCTTGTTAAAATACGCAGCTATCTTACTTTGACGTAATCGTATCGGCAAGTCCTAGCAGACTGTGCTTCAAGCACGAATGAATTGAAGGTGAGGTTGATCAGTTTGTTTACAGGTGCAGTTATGATCCATACACAGTCCAGATTTTTCTCATATCTTCTGGTCACATTGGAGACTGGAGACCCAAAACTATAAGCTGAATTTGTCAGGTAACCACCACAGCCATTCTGAGGTCCTGTTGAAGAAGCAGAAACTTTTTGAAAGCAATTCCTGGCATTTATTTTATCTTCAATTCTTTAATGTCAAGCCAGCAGCTTTCTTCTGTGCTACAGAATTTTACGGTCCTGTCTCACAAGAACTGTCGGAATGATTAAAAGGCCTTCAACACTAAATAGATATGAATCACGATTAGACTTGGGAGAGTGAATTAAGAAAGTCTCATGTCTTCTGTTGAATATAAAATCAGCATCCACTCTGAAAATGCAGCAATAGAGTTTTTAAAAGGGACTGTAAGAAAAGAACAGAAACTAAATGGAATAGTGATTAGCAGGCCTTTTAATGTAATACTTAACTGCTAGTAAAAATATTTGGACAGTAGGGGGCACTGGGTTGTTGATTTTGAAAATCCGGTTAAAAATTAAGTTGTTTTTTTTGGCAATATGACTTCGTTCTGGGGGAATTGAATTGGGCAGCCTGACGCTGGGACCTAGACTCTTATTAAGGAATCTAGCCAAAAGGGGCTTACTTCTGGGAGCGTTTTGCTTGGTGGGAGCTTAGAATCCAAATGAAAAGCAGGCTGCTTTTCAGTTGGATCCCACAGACAGAGCTAAGTACCGTACCTACTTGCTGTGAAAATTTGAACCCTGTAATGTTTTCAGTCACATTGAAAGAAATTACTTGGAGAAAAGCAGTTACTAGAAGATCAGAACCTTTTTATTGCATCTAATTATAACTAAGCAAAAAATACAGACTATCTGAAGGATTTTTTTTTTACTTCTCTCTCTTTTCTTTTTATATTTATTTTTGTAGTTTGGTTTTCGTAAATTGGAATGGGCTGCTAAATGTGATCAATTTATTTGCTTCATTCTTCCTTCTTAAGTCTCTACAGAGTCTCCTGGCCACTTATTTAACCCGACAATTTAAATAAAGTATGGTTCATACTCTTACTTTTGCGTCTAAGAAAGAGTTCTCATAAACTGCACAGTGCAAAGCATAACTGCAAGCAGCAAATCCTTTCGGGAGAACTAGACATAAATGAAGCTACAGCTGGGCTACGCAACATGAGCAGAGTTTCAGAATTTCATCTTCGTGTGGAAAATATGCCCGTCTGGCTGATATACAGTGACTTAACCTTGACACACTGATATATTTACAGTCATATAAAACTTTGCCCTACTTGAGCTACAGCATTACAAAACATCACTCTGGTGAAAAAACAGCAACCAAGTATCAGGATTGCATCAGTAACCCGGGGCTGGAGAGAGCCCCGGGTCTTGCAAGACTGTTATGGTTAAACCAGAGTGACTGAGGCGAAACGTCGTCCTGCTCTACTAACCAAACCCGGAAAAACCCCACCCTGAAAAGAGCGTTGCTTAAAACCAAAATCTTAATAACATGAGATTTAAGCTTTTGCTGTAGCTAAAAATGAACAGAAAAAAATTAGCATAAAGCAAGTAAGTCAGGAATTAATAGCTTCTAGTCCAGTTTTGTGGACTGTTAATGAAGTCAGAAACTTGGAAAAGTGTTAGCATACATTCCAGTGCCACTGCAGAAGGCGAGAGCAACAGTGGGGGAAATGTGAGCAATAAATCACATTCTTACAAACAGTCTAGGAAGGAGGAAAATGTCAGACAGGAGGGTGCCTTGGCCCTAAGAGGCAGTTTCCTTATATTTTTCTCTGGGTTCACCCATATGTGTGGTTTATTCAGCCTCGCCCCCCCCCCCCAACAATCTTGTCAAAGCCATTTCGTGCTCAGTATTTTGGACATCAAGCATATAATCATCAGGGATAGAGCACAGGCCAACCATCCAGCCCTGCAATATTGAGTCTGGAGTGATAAACAGGTCAGACACCTTGCAAATCTCCCCTTCATCCTTCTCAGGGTTAGAGTTGCAGAGATGCCAGTCAGACCATTGCAACAGGAGCTGGAATTGCCGCAGAACCGTGCAACAGGAAGGCTCTCGGTGCTGTTGGATTGTTCTTTTTTTTGGATATCAGAAGTCTGGACCTTTGCAATGGTGCCCTTCACTCTAACTACATGCAGCGATAGAGACAGCTCAGGTGACAAAAAATACCGATTTGGTCAAGCTATGTATGTACAGCACATAAAATGGACGTGATAGAGAGATTTAACAGGCCAAATCCTCATTATCAAAAAATTAATTCTAGCTAGTATAGCCAGTAATAGCATCTAACGGGAGATAAATAACTAAAAGTATGACTTACAGTTAATAAAGATGAGGTTTCATCATTAGCTTTCGCAATGCTTAGCCTGCTCAGCCGGGGTTGAGTCAAATACTTACAGGACAGTACATTATAAGTAATTGCTAGACTGGAAGCCAAAGAGATATCAAGTAGGCTTGCATCAAGCCAAATAAAGAGCAGCTCTTGTTGAAAAATCTGTCCACCTTGGTGTTTTTTGGTACTGATCAGTGTTACATCTGATTGCAGCCCCTAAAAGTTACAGAATAGTGAAACTGTGTAGGTTGAGGGAACACCCACAAATAAATGAAGAGCCAACTGCTAAGCAGGAGGAAATTCATGGCAAGAACAGCACTATTACACTGCATTTTAGCCATGACACAATTCATCGTTTTAAAAATCAGCACCACTTCTGAACAGAAGGCCAAATAGTAGCCATCCTGGTAGCCTGCTGGTGATCATTGGTGAAATTGTATTAGTCACTGGCTAATACAGCTGGAAAAAAAATGTAGCTAAAAATTAGGCAAAATCTGTGACTGAGAAGTCTGTTAATTTGTATATCAGACTTTTAGATATTAAGAGCTAGAGTTCACAGAAAGAGAGAGAAATGTACCTTATAGAACAATTTGTGTGTGGGCAGATGGACTGACTACATGGCTTACTGTGGTTTTCAGTCTCCAGTTTCTTATTTATAATAAAAATCATAAGGTCATCATAAATCAGATTGCAGTCTTGCCTGTCTCATAAACAGCTTGCCAGAGAACACAAATTACCAGAATAACTAGGGCAGACACTGTCATCACTAATTGCTTTTGGTGGGAAGCATTAATGAAACTAAAAGGCTGAAGGACCATTCAGAGAAGAAAGAATTGAAGGTTCCCTATGGCAAATAAAAATAATTACAGCAGAGAGCAAGCACATGTTTCTCTGTTAGGAGTTATATCGTCCAGATATGGAAGGAAGATGAATTTTTGATGCTGCCTGCCTTTAAAGCACAGCCAGGGCTAAGGTACAAGTGTGGATGCAACAAAAGGAAGCCTAGTGAGTAGTTTTAAATCTATCAGAATCAGCTAAACCATTTCAAACCACCTCAAACTAATTTTGCTGCACTTCTCTTCTTACTAAATGAGCACCACAAACATCTACTGGAAGGCAGTAAGGTTCAAAGAACGGTTCTAATTCTACCTGAACAGGCATGAGAATCCTCTCCCAGATCTCTGAATCACATTTGGTCTCACCTAGAAGCATCCCTGGCAACTCTACGTTTCTTTCTGATCTGAACTAAAAATCAGAATAAGCAAGGATTAACTCTGCCAATACTAATACTTCTTTCCTGATAGGTCTTATTTCCAGTGCAGAGGAATGGCTGGACTAATTGTGGCTGTAATAATTACAAAATTACAGAATCACAACAAAGAAAAAGCTCATAGCTAGTTTTGATTGTGGCTTAGAAGGATATGGGGATAGAGAGAGGATTCATACCATCACAATTCATCTTGTGGCTGATACCAAAGGCTGGTAAACCTTCACAGGGTGAGCTGAGCTCTTCCCCTGTTTGGCAATCACTGTACAGACGTTGTGGTTTCACGTGGCAGCAGGACCCTGGCAGCAGTGCCAGCCCTGACCACAGTGCCTGCAACATTTCAGGAGGAGACATCTAAAAGCATGGGACTCTTTTTAGTCCTCAGCCTTAGCCTTTATACAGAAAGGGTTTTCCACTGGTTTGATGGTCTGGCAGTGGTGCCAACAGGGACATTTAGGACTACAAAGCTCCAGTCTCTTGTTTAGCAGGATTTCACAAATGCAGTCAGATGACGTACATATCCTTAAGTTTTTAGACTATTATTTGATCACAAATAATTTAATTGTTTAGGTTGGAAAAGATCTTTAATAAGAGCATGAAATCTATCCATTAACCTAACATTTCCAGGTCCACCACTAAACCATGTCCGTAAACACATCTATATGTCTATTAAATACCTCCAGGGATGGTGACTCAACCACTACCCTGGGCAGTCTGTTTGTTCCAGAGCTTAACAACCCTTTCAGTGAAAAGATTTTTCCTAATATCCAACTTAAATCTCCCCTGGAGCAACTTGAGGCCATTTCCTCTTGTATTATCACTTGTTATCTGGGAGAAGAGAGGTAATTATAGAGAGCAATAAGCTCTCAGCTCAGCCTCCTTTTCTTCAGTCTAAACAACCCCGGTACCCTCAGCTGCTCCTCATAAGACTTGTGCTCTAGACCCTGCTGTTGTCAGTGCAGGTGGCTGGTTGCCACCTAGGGCAAGTGCTAATATTATTTCCAAAAATCAGTGCAGTTAATTCGTTAAAGAATTTAGAAATGATTCACGAAAGAACACCTAATCTTGACCATCACAACAGAATAACCAAACTTATGTTTTACTCCTTATATTGCCCATTCAGAACTGTTCTGTGTTTTTTTCAGCAATTCTGAACAATCCAAAAAGACTCCACAGTAACTGCGCATGCTGAGCATTGCTGAAAATCTGTACTTAAAAACTGAATATAGAGTGAGTCAAGCTTTCAGTTTGCAGGGCAGAACTGACCTTAGAATTGTATTATGGAAATTTTTTTCTTGCTGATAAAATAAAATAGCATAAAAATGCTGTGAAAATTTTACTGGATCCATTTTTAAAAATATATACTTAATTTCATTAGGGGAGAGCATAACAGTAAAGCCGTTAGTGATAGAATACTTAGTGTATTGTAATACAAACAGGAAACAAGTAATTCAATACACAGCTAATAGAATAAGGGAAGACAGATACCTCTGGGTAATTTACTAGGTAAATTCAGATCATTTTGTCAGGAAGGAAAGCATATAGATCATCATCTATTCCTGTTACATGCATACTAGATTATTCATGTAAATTACCCATTAATTATTTTTTCTGGCATATCAGAGAAGATTCCTCTTTCCAACTATTTTTCTTCTAAACTCTACTTGCTTATGATTTTTTTCCTGTGTAAATAGATTAATATTCATTCAACAGAAATTTTCATTTGAATAAAAGGGAAAAACTAGGCAAACTGAGGACAATGCAGAGGACGGGGTCTTTAGGGACTTTGAATTCCAACAGCCTAAGGGTTGCCAAAGGTTTGGGAGGCATTTCTTCTGCCTTAGAGCCTACACAACACTGTTTTTCTCATTGTTGCCACCCTATTCTTCTAGCCTGTCTATATCCATCTGGTTTTCCTAGCCTTGTGTTTAAACCATAATCTCTTTGTGATGGCAGACTGTTGCATTATTCTGCACAGTGCCTAGTGCAGAGGAGTCATGAGGAGCTCATGAGCTTGTAAGCCCCAAGGTAATGCAAACAGGGGATAACACTGGAATTAATACAGTACACCATACTGCTCTTTTACAGAGCATAAATGTGAATTTCTTGTGCATGTTCACAAGAGACGGTATAAAAAAGGG
>NW_009707305.1:0-32230 GCF_000703405.1 Apaloderma vittatum | reverse complement strand
AAGAGCTGGCTACAGCTTGAAGTTGAGCAGGATTTAGGGCTGATGAGAAAAAGCAGGCAGCCTTCCTGCCCTCCTTCATCCCACCCTCCCAACTGTCCCAAATCCATTTAAATTTTGCCTGTATTGTTTGAAGAAAGCTCAGGAAGAGCTTTCTGACTCACCCCGCTTATCTATTCATGTATAACACTTTGCTTCTTGTAAATTCATGTGGCTTCCTCAGACAGCCCCAATGGGCAGACCTGCCTTTCAGAAAACTCCTAGACCCTTGTCCCGTGGTTTAGAATGTGATATATTTTTCATTATGGAGACAATGTACACAAGCACGGAGAGCTGCCAGGAGTAAAATGATGTGCTGTTAATAAGGTCACACTACATATCCTGACAGGCATTTCTGACTCTAAAAATAAGAAAAAAATCCAAACCCTTATATGTCTTCTCAACCTTGGTATCATAAGCCTTAGAGGGATCAAAAATTGGGGTTGAGAGGGTCACCCCACTGCAGGATGGGAATAGGCAGAAGCTCCATTTATGACCAAAGCACAAAGTCCCTGCTATCACAGCCCAGACGGCAGAGGTATGTGCAGACTTTGTCCCTGCCAGCCAGGGTCAGCTGAAAAGCTCAGGTCTCCCCTTAAGAGCTGGAAAGATAATCAGGAGATCTTTGGCTGAGTTACAAGCTCAGTACATGCAGAGCTCAGTCTGTGGGGAGAGCTCTTAGCTTCCCTTCCTTCAGAGAGACATCTCATGTAACCAAATGCCTTAAGCTGCTATCGATTTATCTCTTCTCATCCTGTTATTGATTGCCTAGAGGAGCACACACTTGCTGTAGAAAGGAGGTATAATTCTCATTTTACAGACTGAAAACAAAGGCAGAAAAAAGGTCAGTGGTAACTAAGGTAAGGGGAATCTGTCTTTCTACAAATCTAATACTTGCAGCATGCAGGGATCCTCCAGTCAGCCTAGTTCACCATCTCAGCCTGAGAGCATGTCCAGTGATTCAAAAACTGAGGCCACTACGTGTCCAAGCTTATCAGCAGAGATAGCGAAATTATAAACCCTCTGAGCTGCACCAACAAGGACCGTATGTCTCCCTGCCTCAAATGCACCATATCACAGAGTTGGTTGTAACAAAGAATGCTGCTTGTGAAGTGTGCACTTAACAAAGAATTGCACAGCATACGGAGTAGCATGGTGAAAGAAAATACATCTGACAACAAAGGTGAGATCTTGCTGTTTTGTCAAACTAATACTATTTCATACTTTCTGATAGTCTCTCTTTTCTGACTAGTTGGGGGACCTTCAGTATTCTAGTGGGTGCAGAATCCATGCTGCAAACAAAGTGTTTTAATTAAAATAGACCATGGGGGTTTTTTACAGAAATTTCAGGGTTTAAGTCTTCAAATGCCTGATTACTGAAAGTCTTGCTAGGGCTCTGGTGAGTTTCCTACTCCATCTTCTCTTCCCTCCCACAACTATGGTTATTAGATGGACTCCCTACTAATAAAATTCACAAGAGAGAAAGAATGGAGAATGCTGGATTTTAGCAGTACCCCTGAGAGAAGTCTGATCAGGAAAGAAACTGGAAGAGCTTATGAGGAAAGGAAATAGTTCCGTTTGCTACAAACGAGTGTACTGTTCCTGCTCACTTCTTTCCAATACATAATCAGGGTCACTCACAATTAAATAGAGAGCAATAATTACATTATCCAGTTGTGCTTCCCTAGGGTAACTACAGAATAATGTGCTCATTGTCATCCAACAGAGAATGAGGCTTCTTGTTTCGCTACAGATACCATCTTCCTTATCCAAGAGATTTATCATTATTAATTGTCATCTGATGGCATTTGTACTCTTACAAAACCACATGGGTTTTATCTTTTGACAAACATGAAGGAGCTTCTCTAAAGCACCATTTATAATAGCAGGCTTTTAGATCTTTATGGTTTTATTCTCTTTCATTTGAAGCAGAATCTCAGACCTCATAGTACAAAGATGTGTCACAGATTTTCCTGGCTCTATTTTTTCGACAAGCCAAACTGGAAACATTTATAGGATTGTGACTTATCTTTTCCTTTATAATACCCTTTTCTACTTTTTTGGCCGTTCTGTACTGGCAAGGGACTGTCAGGATTCTTCCTACAGCTGTGTGGTTTAGCCTCTGTGGCTTGCTTCCCACAGTGGAGAAAGAAGACCCACCATTAACCATCTCTCTACCATGAGCTCTTCATCACACAACTCACAACTCCTCATGGCTGTCTTTTCCAGCTTGCAAATCCATTGCTCCTGAGTAACTCCTGCAACATCACAACCTCCCTTTCTTTGGGAGCCTGCAGAAATGCCCCTCCAAAACTTAGCCTAATAGATAGCAAAGATTTATCATAAAAGGCTTCTTCTCACTCTAGGAAATTATCAGGCATGGTACTGACTTGAAGAGCTTGGCTTGTGTTCTGTTGTGTGCTTAAGCAGAATCTCTGGCAAATTGCACAAATAAATCTACAGTCAGTGGCTAAAAAAATTGACTGTATGCCAACAGGAAGAGCAAGAGCTTGGGGAGTTCCTGATGAGCTCACACTGGAGATCCAGGCTGCGGGGGATCTCTGACAACTGATACCTAAGGGTTTAAGGACAGCAACGGTGAAGCAACATTATGTTACCTGAAATAGCAGTCCATAAGAGTGGTCTTAAAGATTCTTGTAGCAATTACTTAGAGTGAAGCAAAGGAAGAGTTAATAATACTAATGACCATGAGATTCTGTGGGAATATTTTTCTTGGCAAAGCCCATAGAACCAGTTATTTTCCTTATCTGTAAATACTTTCTCAGACTGTATCAAATGAGAAAGTTGCTGGCTAGGGGTTGGGAGGGGATTCAATGACTCAGCAGAAGACTATGTTTGTTCTGCCACAAAGGCCTTTCATTCTGAACTGTCTGAGTGCCAGCTTTGTAAACTGGACAATTACTTCTTTCTAGATCACAAAAACATTGAGTTAATTACACAGGAAACTAGTAGCTATGCCACAAAATCGATTTACATGTAATAATAATTTCTTGCTTATCATCTCCAAACAATTCAGATGCTATAAGGAGGTAAAAAATTCCTTTTACACCTTGATCTTAAAAATAGACTGCTGGGCTTGAGGCAATAATCCAGTTTTGCCCCTGACTCTTGTGTCCATCAAAATACTTACAATCTGGTACATTCCCATTTATGTTACGGCCAGCTAAACAGTTTGATCCACAAAATCAGCAGAGGTCAGCAAAGTGGTACATGTTGGGAACTCCAATCTTAACACTTTAGTTTTGAAAAAGGTGGAAGGTGAAATGGAGGATGGATGTAAAGGAGGCACAGCCAACATCTGAATACAAAAGAAAAAATTCTCAGGTATTGCTGAGTTTCCTCTAAAAGAGAGGCCTTTGGGTGCTGCTAAGCCTTCAGCCACCCAAGATAAGCCTGTGCCTTCAGAGAGGTGGGAAAAGGTTAGAAATACTAAAAGGAATCTGTTTAGAACCAGGACTGGAATGCAGGGATCCCGTAAGCCTAGTATTTAGCTTAGTTCACTCAGTTTTGGCAAAATCAGAAACACCCCTGCTTCAGCATCCCTAGTTGAGTGAGACCATAACTGCTCCCTGAAGGAAATTACCTACTAGTAGATTCTTGGAGTTACAAATCTGACAATAGTCTTACCTAAGGTCTCCCTGAAAGATGCTTTCCATCCTCTGTCTGATCCATAGAAGTCAGTGGTAAACACCAGGAACAAGTGATTACTGGAGCTCTTGATATTTGGAGGCAGTTCTGAACCACAGAATTTCCCAAGGAGAGGAGCATGGGTATCTGAACCATCATATACAGCCACATAATCTTTGTAGCAGGAGGGAGATACTTCAAGCTGGAAGCTGTTGAATCTGTAAAATACACCTGGAGCTTTAGGCACCAGATTTCATTTCTATTCGTGTGTTATCTGTGTTTTTAGCACTTGAGGACAGAGCTGAGTAGTAACAATAGCTTAAGCCATACGCAGACAGATACCATAAAACATTTCTCTTCAGGAAGAAGCAAGCAGAATGGTTAGCTGCATGGCAAAACAACTCAGCCTACCAGGCCCCAAAAATAGTGACCTTCACCCATTGGGCCTCTTGCAAGGCAAGCTGTCAGCACACCTCGGCTTTCTGTGAAGCAGCAGATCTCCCCTGAGCAAACATACCCTCTCTCACTTCTGCAAATTGCCCTGTCTGCAGTTTTCTTGGGCATGTGAGGGGCGTATAAAATGCAGTCTCAGAGTGCAGATCAGCTAGGTCTTACATATAACTGGGAAGTGTTCTCTTAATTCACAATCAGCATGTAAGTTACAGAAGAACTTATCTATCATTTAATATGTCAGTGGCAAGGTTTTGTTGCAGCCGTATCTCTTTTTTAGGCAGGACAGCACACACTCAAAAGTATACTCTTCCTAGGTGGGTGTTATTACTTGGTCAGTAAAGTGAATACCAGCCTTCTAAAATAATTAAATTTTTTTTTATATCAACTCACCGGAGTTTCAACTCCTCAAGGGCTGACAAAATGTAGCTAAGAATATGAGCTATATTTTTACACTTTCTTAGTCCTCTTGCTAGCAAAAGTGCAAAGTTACAATTGTGGCAATATTTTACACATAACAAATTAAAGAGAAAGTTGGAGGGGGCCTGAGGCTGATGAAGGTGGCTTCAGTTGCCAATTCTCCTTTTACTTTAGCTTTCCCCTTGGAAAAGGAAAAACAAAGAAATTTGTCAATAATTACTTTCTTTAACTGGAATCAGAGACCTCCCTCTCCCTTGATGACAAACTGAACTTGAATTACATACTTGAGGATCACTACTTTGCCATTTCCAACTGTGATGTAGTACGAGCAGTTCATGTTGTTGTGATAATCCAGAACTGAATGGGCAGGACTGCTGATAACACCAACAGAGCCACTGAAAACACCACCACAAGCTGTAGGGGGAACAGAAAGAAAAGTGATTACGGCTTGGTTGCAATTCTCGTATTTCTTGAAGGAGCTTGTGTCAGTTCTCTTTTAGCCATGAGAAAAGCCCTTGATAAATTAGGAGCCATCATTGCTGTCACACCTGTAATTCTTAAATGTGGAGATGTCTACCAAGGTGTCCTCTGAAGTAACAGGTTGCTACTAGTCCATAACAAATGGCAATGGTCCATGTTTGTAAAGTAAAAGATTGAGCCTGATTTCAAGTGTGCAGTAGTAGGACCAGGGAGCAGTGGGATGGGGAGGGTGCCCCATGCAGAGCATGTCAGGTGTATCTGCAGGAGTTCTGCACCAGTTCTAGAATGCCAAGAGAAATGTGGTGGATATGGGAGCAAAGAAATTCCTTCATGCAACGGAAGGCACTGTTCCCATGGAAGGCACTGACACAAAAGCAGCCACAATTGGATGCATAGCTCTGCCCTTGACTCTTCTGGAACAGCTCCATGCAGAGTTTAACTTCATCCTCAGCCAGAGAGCAAGTCTGCAGTCCTCCTTCTCAGCCACTCTCCCCACTTCCTTTCCAGCACAAGGAACAGTCCCCAGGGCTAGTGACACCTGGGGACTACTCTCTGCCTTTCTGCATAGAATAAGTGCTACAGTAATGCCCCAGCCCCGCTGGGCGGTGGGGAGGTGTGAGGCTCTGGGCATGGCTTGGCTCCTCCGGGTTTCACACCATGAAAGCCAATGAGGCCAGGATGTGGCTAATGTTTGTTCCCAGCTTCGGTGCTTGAGGGAACAAAAACTATCATAAAACCAACTCTAATCTCCATTGTTAGCTTCAGCCTTTATTTCATAATCTTGACTTGGCAAAAAAAAAAAAACATTTCCCTGCGTCCTGTTGATAAATAGCTTAAAGCCACACACAACTTCTCATGTTTGAAGGACATGCCATTGCCCAAGCCATCCAACTTCACAAAGGTAGTCCCACTACATGGTGCTGCTGGATACAAAGCCCCCGGCTTCTCAGCTGGCAGCCCGGGACCCTGGCAGATAAAGGACAGGAGCCCAGAGGATAAAGGATCAGCATTATTTTACATTATGAGGGGGAAGCCTTTTTCATTTTTTTTCAGTAAACAATACAGCTAGAGGGAAGAGGAATGTTAATTGCTAGAATCTGCTTTATATACAACAACAAGCTAATAAGGCTGCAGTCATCGTTCTCGAATGTCAGAAGTCACAAGTCAGATAGCGGCAACTGACGCGAGTGAGTTATGAAGGTCTTTTCCATGAGTAACTGCACATCGTCATTTCTCAGTGCCGTTCCCTCTGTCTTATCTGTATCAGGCCATTCATATTATATAAAGAACTTAGCCTTATGCTTTTTGCTGTGCCTTCGAACATGAGGAATGCATTAAGGGAAATACCAAAGTTAAGAACTCACACTTTTCTCTGTAGTTAGAAAATGATTCTTTCAAAAAATCAAAGTATTGTCTCTACAAGTTAAATCTAGAAAATATTAAAATTGGTTTTGAAAGCAAAGTTAATCTTTCAGGATATTTATATTTGTGCAGATGTACATTCTAAACTCAGTTGGAAATTTCTTTTTTAATGCATATTCCCTCTTTAAAACACAAGAGAAAATATTAAAAAACAAATATATATATATATAGATCCTAATTTTTATTTACCTTAATACCTGCCACTGCAAAGGGGTCATCAGATGGAAGCATACAGGTGGGTCCATTTAAAGATCCTGTTCTCATACCCATGTTGTATAATGTAGTTTTAGTATAACTGAAAACCAGACCATTCTCCTTTACGTGATAAAATCTTTTAAATACCCTCAATTAAGTAAACTGGTGATGTTTCTCCTTAAACATTGTAAAAACCACCAAACAACCAAAACAAAAAACTAAAACCAAAAATAATCTGCCAGAATGGGTTGCAATTCTTTTCCAGAGTAAAGGACAAGGGTTCCAGTTCCTGACTTGGTCCCATGTGGTGTCTCGACACAAGAATCGTGAGTTAACACATCAGTCAGTGACAACACATGCCAAAGAGCCCCATGTTTTGGTCCTGAGAGTTCTTCTGGGCAAGTGCAGAGCGAATATGAACCATCTACATCCATCTGAAGCGTTCCAAAACACTTCCTTCACTGAACAATTATCCAGCAGGAACATTTCTACCACCTAGAGAACAGGACGGTGGCTACTCACCAACAGCTCTGTATCTTGCCTGGAATCCAAAGCCTGCAATATGGGAGTCAGTGTAGAAGTTGAGCAGCATAGGTCCAAAGGCGCTGACTGGGGCTGGGAGCTCATTACCACAGAGCGTGATGAGAGGATGTGGGGTCACCCTTGTCCCACTGAAGATGCTTAGTCCGTCATAAAGACAAATTCTGCTCAAGAGTGCTGGGGCTGCATGGACATATAATGCAAAAGGGTTAGCAGCATATTTTCCATGTGATTTACCGAGCTGCAAGTATGTCAAACTCACACAGGATAAGTATCAAGTTTTATGTTACTTTCCATTCTAGGATCTCAGGATCTCATCCACTTGCTGAGGAAGGAATTGTCAATTTTTAACATGCAGAAAAACTGAGGCAGAAAAAGGCAAAAACACCTTGTATATAAAACATCAGACTGGTCCCATTCAGCACATTCTATTGTCTTGAAAATGCTCTAGGTCCCTTGAGTTCATGGAAGTTCATAATTGAGTGAATGTCATCTATGAGGAGATGAGAGGACCTAATAAAAACATAGATCTCCTCTGTAGATCAAAGCAATACACCTTTTGTCACAGGCCATGAACTACTCAGTATTTCTTTCCCCTAAGGTAGTAGTCAGCACTCAGTGCAGGGAATTTTAAATCATTAAGGCTGAGAATTTGGGAATGTGAAAAAATAGTGCATATACTAAAATGCTTCAGAGCTGACTTCCTTCTCTCCTCATTCCCTCAAGCTTTGTAGTACCTAAATCCAGATTCTTCAGCTTGGCTCAGAAGAAAAAAAACGTAAATTTAATCTTGCAGTCTTCCAGTGAAATCCTGTGACTGTGGCAGCCAGTGAAGATTTGGAGGTGACTGAGCAATAGGAGAAAAAACAATGATTTTCAAGAGCAGTCTGCTTTAGGAAGCAAATTGGGGCACATATTAGGGTGAGTGAAATGCTGTCCATTCAGAAGCACTAAGAAACACAGAAATGGAGAATGTAGCATTCTACTGGATTTCCTAGTTACTCATTTGCAGTTAGTTTCTGGAGGAACAAGCCATCCTCTCCAACTCCTTGCCCTACCTTCCTGACTTTTTAGCCACCTCACCATTTGCAAACAGATTCATCTGAGACGAGAGCTATCAATGGTTTTAAGTTCATCTGCGTTTCGTGAAGATCAGTAGCTGAGCTGGAGTGCCAGAGGAATGTCACCAAGGAAGGACAAGCTGTGCTTACAGTGTAAGGGCTGTGAGTAGGGGTAGAGACCTGCTGAGCAGCAGCCACCGGCACCCTGGGAGCTCAGAGCCACATCACCACCTCCCTGCCCACCTGGGAGCCCTAAGTACAGGGAGACATTGGTGGTACCCAGAGTGGTACAACCAAGGGATGTATGGTGGGACCTAGAGGGGTTTGCTATCATGTAGGAGCAAGAGAGCCACGTAGCTTATGCAAGACAGTGGGATTAATGCTGTCAGTGAAAAACACAGCACACATCTACTGAAAAATGAGCTTCATTAGTTGTTATGCTTAGAGAACAACTTGTCTTTTTCTTCATCATTAACAAGCACAATGGAAGTTGGGTGTCATGTTTATTGAGGTTATGTTATCACGTTTAGTGACCTTTTAGAAACAACAGGGCAGTCAGTTACTTAAACTGCAAAAGATTAATAGGGAATTACCTAAATTTACCAGGAGAAAAGCTGAGCCTGCTATTGCAGCCGAGTGATTCCTGCAGATTGTCCGGTCAAAACAAACTGCTTCCTACTGTTGTAGGAAACAGGATGACTTGTACTGAATATGATGACAAATAGGAATGGAGTGATAATTCTTCTTCAAAAGAACAACAGAGTGATCCCAGCAGCCAGATATATTTTAGTTCCTCTCTGGAGTTTTAATTTAAAAATCCCTTACCTCTGAATGAAGACAATGTATTCTAACATGTTATACAATTATGCCAATAGGCAAATATGGTGCTTGTCTGAATCCAGTAAGAGTAACTAAGCTGAAAACAACCAGCCACATCAGATAGCTGATTACACTGTAATAAAATAATTAATTCTTCATGTCCTACTCTATTATAAAAATACTTGATAATGTGATACAAATTTAAAAAAAAGGGTCAATTTTAAAATACAAAGAAATGAAAAAAAATGAAGTAGAGACAAGGGCAATTTCAAAATGGGAAAGATTTGAGAAAGCAACTCAGGTCCTTTACTGAAAATGGAGAAAGGCATGAAGTGAAATGGATTTCTCAGCAAAGCAAAGTTGTACAATACTTGTCACAAGTTGTTTCAAAGTGTTATGCCAGGAAGAGTAAGATGGTTATGTAGACTTGTGAGCAAAAGGCTTAGTTTCTAGCTTTGAATCTTCATTGTTTGGGCCAATATCATTTATGACTCATGAATCCTGGCAGGGCTGATGGTTGTTTGATCTCTATCCTGTAACCTTTTCTCTTGGTTAGACTTCTCCTTAATGTCTCATCAGACTAAGTGCATTATTCTGTAAATAATCCCCAGCCTCAGATTCCTGCACTGTGTCTCCTTATGTCACACTTCCAGCCTCTACACATACTCAGTACATCATCAGGGATCTTCTCTGTGGTTTATTTAATTCTATCATTTTAGATCTTTTCTAGGCCAATTTCTGTCCCTTGCACTACAATAGAACAGCTTTCACAAGTCTCCAGAGATCTATTCTTAGCCAGATGTCAGACCACATCCTCTTTGAGCTGACAGGCACTTCCACATAGCCAGCACTGTTTTTCTTCATAAAACCTTGCCTACTAAGAGCTTTTGCCATCCTTCTGGTGTTACTGTATTCTCTCCTCTGATTCATCCATGAGGATTCTATGAGACATGTCTCCTGTCTTTCTTTCTTTATCTCCACATTAGCTCTGTATAATCTCATTTTCAAGGACAGATGCAACGACTATCTTTGTGCTGATGACCCCATAAATCTACTTCCCTCCTCCAGGCCTCTTTCTGTTCAGACTAAAATATCTTTTCTGTCTCTTAACAAAACTGTTCAATAGGAGAGCTCTTTTTCCCACCTCAGTTCTTCCCTTGTGTCCTGGTTTGAGTTAAACCAGAACCAATTCTGTTCAGTGATTTTACTTTTCAGCTCAATTTCCTCTAAGAGACTACACTTTCTGAAGCTAGCATCATATTTTTGCAGACAGTGTCTGCTTCTAGAAGTGATAAAGCCTGATGTCTATAGTTACTACCAAGGACTGGTATGCAGAAAGGCTCTTGGCTCTTGCTTATACTCGCTTATCCTTGACCAAGGCCACTGCTAAATCTTGTAACATGTTGGGGTGCTGGGAAGTAAAAGGGTCACAAGAAAGTAAAAAGTTGCACCTCTGGGGAGGAACAGACAGGACAGGTGACCCAAACCTAACCAACGAGAGTATTCATTTCCATTCCATATACATCACATTCAGTATAAATCTAAGGAATCACAAGGGTTAAGCTCTGTTCTTCAATGGCTGGCATCCAAAGAGGCCTCCCCCTGTTCTTCTGCCATCAACCTCAATTTTGAGTTCCCGAATCCAGTTCCTGTGTCTGGTTCCCCTCTGCTGCTGAGCCTGGGGTTTCCCCAGTACTGCTGGCTCTGCAGCACCAGTGGGGACTGCTACAGGGTGGGGGAGTTGGTTTCAATACTGTGTTTGTATATAACTGTATATATTTTATTATTTGCATTATTTCCTTATTGTACTATTATGGTTTTATTAAAGCTGTTTTAATTTTCCAGTCTCTAAGTCTCTCTGCTGTATTCCCTTTCCTCTGCCTTTTGGGGAGGGAGAGTGGTTAATAGAGAGCATCTGTAGGTTGTTTAGTTGCCAGCCCAGGTCTAACCCTTGACACCTTGCATCTTCTTTCTTTACCATCTCATCATTTTGCCTGCCCTCATTAGGTCCATGTCTATGATTTGGATGTCTCTAGGTCTTCACCTCCAGGCTAGATGTAAATATTTTCAAGTACTCTCAGTTAGTTTCTTTAAGATAAACTTTTTCCTCTCCTTCCACATAGCTATGACTCTTACCCAAGAAACAGTGATTCTTCCAATACGGATATTGTGCGATTCATTCCTCTAGCCTTGACAATATTTCTTCCAAGTACTGCTGGAGCTACCAATTGTTTTACATGCTGTTATGTACATATCCCTGTTTCTTTGAATGGCTGCGTGTACTTGCTTTCAAGGCCTTTTGTTATCTATCTGCACTCTATTTATCATGTCTTGGTACCACTCAGCATTGATATATTGACTCTTGCCTCCAAATTTCACATGATAAGAGCTTCAGTTGTCCTTACACTATATTTTGAAACATGCCTTTGTGTTGTCTCCTTTACATTTAGCAGAAATTTCTGTCTAGTCTCATTATTCTCCATAAATTCATTTATTTGATATGATGCCTGCAAAAAAACCTTGACCACATTTGGGTCCCTAACTCTCTGATCACTAATGACAATGTCCTCTTTCCTCCTATCTATAGCCATAGATTCTTTTTCATTTTGTATTGAGGCAGAACCTACCTTTTTGTTTAAATTTTGTAAAACTTAAAACAATGAGGCTCTGGTTCACAGCTGTAGCTTCTGGTATAGATGGTAATAAAATTAGTAATTACTCATGTAGGAGAAGTATTATTCAGGTATATACTCCTGTGCAATATATTAATAAGTTCTATAGCACAAGATACCATTTTTACAATTTTGAAAGCAAGGAATTACACATCTTTCATATATATATATGTATACACACACACACACATACTCTTTCACAATAATCTATTGCAAAACTTTTTCTTTTTTCTAAATAGCCTAGTAATAACTGAGAAAGATAGAGAAGACTCCAAAACAAAGATGTGACCCTATACCAGATTGCAAAATTACAGCTGCATATTTAAAAAATAAAAAAAGGAGGAATGAACATGTTATTAAAATATTTTTCAGGTCAGCATGATATCAACACAATGCAATTGTTTTGTATGGACAGAGTATAAATACTACAGAATTCTAAAAGCAGATATTGGAGGAGGCCCACATCTATTTTCCCTAATTTTCCATGATTTGGAGCTTAGACTTTAATTTATAATCATACTTGAAGAGCATTACAGCCATTTAATAATGTACTATTGTAGCTGTCCTGGAGCTGTATTTGTAGGGGCATTCAACTGAATAAAGCTTATGAAGAAAAAATGGTTGTGATTAATTATTTCTTAGATAGTAAGTCTACTTACATTTTTTTTTAAACTACTTTTAATATGTGAGATTTGTGTAGAACTTTGATCCAAGGAGGGAGGATAGATGGAAGACAACATTTATCACTGTTGCAGAAGTGGAGCTGAGAAACCAGACTCATCCCCATTTGTTTGGGGTTTTTTTTATAAAATAACCAAACACAACAATGCAGGTGCTAAAAGAAGTAGGTGGCGACCTCTGCAGCTTCAAGAAACAGACAAATCAAAATGAGGTTCTGTAAGCACTGACACAGCAAGAGACATTCTTCAGGCTGCAAGGAAATCACAGAGACTAAGCCAAACTCCACTCATAGGGTCAATCTTGCCTATATTTTGCTGCCTAAATCTTAAGTATCTTGTGTAAGCTACTGTCTATGGCTTCCTGTAACAGTCAATGGGGGAAGAGAATGAGGGATGCCTTCCATTCCACCTGCACAACATATTTGCATTTGAATTTAAAGCACTTTTTCACATCACTATAGGAAAAGATAAATCTAGATGATAATCTAAATTAGATGTCTACTTTGGGGCACTTAAAGTCAGATAAAACCAGTTTTTCTACCAACTGGAAAGTAGCCAATTGAGATTGAATTTTGATCCCAAAATCAGCAAATGCAGTTTCCTCCAGTTCTCCCTTGCTCTGTAACTTTCTATATTTAGTGATCAATATGTATTTAATGTTTAGCACATGTATGTCATATTCATCTGGTTCCAGATACTGACATTGTGTCAGTGCTGTGGGTTAGCTGCCTCATTTGGAGTTGTTCTTTATAACCAGAATGGGCATCTCATAGTAATTGAAAACATTAACTGTTCTACAGCAGAGATCTGTGACTAACCCATGAAGTCATTCAATTTTGTACAAATTTGTTAATGCACTATAGCAAATTATCTTCTGCCTTCTAATTTTCTGGAAAAGATATCTCAACCAGTTAAACTCAGTAAGATATATATGCTTTATAGACATTATTTTAGATACTTCACTACTAAACAAGTAAGAAAAAACAATTGGATTTCTTTTGAGAGGTCAGATAGGTAAGAAATTATATTAACTGGACATGTAGCTAAACTTAAAAACCTAATCCAGAACATCTGTTCTAGCATGGTTAAAATTTTAGCGGCCACACTTGGCAACAATCTAAGCAGGAGTGATACTTTCTTGCACATGGAATGGCTAGAAATATTTTTAACAGATGCTGCCAAACATGGTCCTGCCTTTGCAAAATAACTAAGAGAGTTTACGCTAGAAATCCTTAGGTACATGTGTGAAACACATAAGTTTTCACTCCTGCATAATAGTTTGCAAGATGATGGTTTCAATCTTCTTTCCAATTTAAACACGGGCAATTTCTCTTTGCTACATGGTTGTATTTTAAGATTTTGTGAAAAATATTAATAAACAACTACTGGAGAGTGTCATGCTTCCTCTTTTATAACAAGATGTTCTTAGCTCATATGCACAGTTCTTTTCTTTCATGTGACTAAGGACTTTTAGTTTGTGTAGCCTAAGGAAGCCAATAACAATAAAGAATCAATTTTATTATTATGTCTGTAATCACTCTCCTCTTTGCTTTAACCTTCTTGATAATAAAACCTTGCATCCATTTATAAATTAACTGAATGCACAGACAGAATATCGATTAGTAATGTAATCATAGAGGTGTCAAAATTCTATCATCTGATTCACACTGATGTTTAATATGTCTGCTGAGTAGTAATGTCTTCTGCATGAAGAAATTATGCAATTTCTGTGGTTAACATTTCATTTTTAAGAAAAAAAAATGCTTAAAAAGTAGCCAGTTGTATTAGAGCGTGGAAAAAAAAATCACAGTCAAATCAAATCTTTGTGTCAGACCTAAATTAAGTTAGGACCAGCATACTTTTGAATTCAAAACAGTTGGAAGACTTAAAAAGAAAATAAAAGAAACCTATTTTCTGACTTTAATGTTTGTTCTGAAGACAAATTCAAGTTATGCATCACAGCTTAGTAACAAATTACTCAAAAATCTCTTTGTCTAGGTAACTTCAAGGGAACCAAGTTAAGATGGCCTCAATATATGTGATGCCACCCAAGTAGTTTAGACATAGGATTCCTCCGTGTTATTATGACACCTCCACCTATAAAAATTTTATCCTGTCAAAGTTGGAAAAGTTGTACCATTCACACCAATGCAACCAGGATATTATACCTGTTTTTTCATGGCTAAATGCTGCCAAATTTGAAAATCTCAAGAGAGACCTTTTTCATGGGTATATACAGGGTAGCAACTTTTATATGCTTTCAGTTACTGTAGTCTTTCACTTAGTTTCATATTTATATGTTCATACATTCTTGTAAAATACCTGACTATATTTATATAAGTTAAGGAAACAGAAGCACTGAGGGAAAAAAAAAAAAAAAAAAAAAAAGCACAGGAGTAAAGACCCAAATTGGCCACAGTCACTCTTATATTCCAACTACTTGGCAAGTTCCCAATTTCCTTGCTGCACCGTATTCAACAGGTGAGATCTATCTTCACTCTTCTGGAATCCTTCAGTGATGCAAAACTGAACCCTAGAAACTATCTCCATAAATGTTTGTCTGCAAATGATTTTCAGAGTGGACCAGAAAATTAAACCATCAATGATTTTCCATAGTAGAAAAATTGTATGTTTTCAAGAAAGAAGGTAAATTTCACAGTACATACTGAAATTATGAAAAATCAGTTACCTTCCAAGTGGAAAGTCTCAAATTCAAGGATCACCAGTGCCTGTGGTCCTAGGTCTATGACATAACTGCAGTTCAAGTTGTTATCATATTGACTAGGGTAGTTAGGAGAGATGATACTACCTGCAGGGCTGGTGAAGTTTACTCCACATCCTACAAACATAAATAAATGAGGCACAGTTATAATCCACAAGATAACTTACTCCACTTTTGCAGTGAGAAAACCAATAATGTACACTAAGGACCTCATATCTCCATAAGAGATTGGTCAAAAAACCATGAGAACAGTATATATCACGTTGACAAAAGTAGGTCTTATATACAGACACAGAGCAGTGTTTTTGAGAAATGCAATTCCTTCCTGCCTACAGCCTCACGCAGTATCTTGGAGGATCCTGGATAAGACCAGGCCATAGCTCCTCAGCTCACTGACCAAAAGGGCACAGCACAGCATTCTAAATGTTTGAAGCCTGCAAATTTCAAAATCCCTTAGTACATACAAATGTAGCTGAATCAGATGGGGTGTATGGAGGCACACAAGCAGTATAGTCTCATTTGAAAATGCCCATGTTAGCCCAAGTGGTACTATTCTTGCTTCATGCCTGAGAGCCAAGAGAATGCCAACTGCTGCAGGGCCATCTCTGGGTGGCTTTGCTATACACCGAGGCAGGAAAGGTTTGCCACTCAGGGCTTCTTAAGCACACAGAACTCTTCATTTTCATGGATCTCCATCCTAAAGACTGACCTTGAGTTTATTTTAAGCTACAGGCTTAAAAGGCTCTAGTGCACAGTGAAATACTGGTATAAGATTAGGAACAGGCATATGAAACCTCTGATTATCTCCAATAAGAGGTTGTTAGTTGTTACTGACAACACTAGAGCAGACATTATAAAAACAAAAGCAGTTTCAGTTCAGAATTCTGTATGCTTCAATAGTGTCTTCCTCTAAGCACTTAATTTCTCAGTGTTTTAATCTGAATCTAGTGAAGGGAAAGTGTTTTCCTTTGGCAGCATCCTACAAAAAAACCAAAAAGCTGATAGCATTTGAGCACTACCTTCTACACTTCTGGTGGGTTTGACCATCACAAAGCACATGCTGTAGTTAAAGAAAGGGAAAGGCCAGCTCAAGAAATGCCACCTGAGCAACATGAAATGCAAATACAACAAAGCAAAGCAAAGGCCAGAACAGGTGGCGAGGAGTAATTTCTTCACCTTAGAGCAGTTTATGTTAAGGGGCACAGGCCATACCATACACAGGAGAAATTACCACAGTTTCGGCACGTGTCTTGAAAAGAACACTCAAAAATTGTAGAGGAGCAGATCCTTTTTCCTTTTTAAGAAGATTATAGCTTTAACTTCCAAGCAGTTTAACTACAAAGGAACAAATTCTTAAAATTTAAAGCCTATTTGTTTATTCTCAACACACTGAAAAGGAAAGGGTGGCTAAGAACAAAGTAATAGCTACATGGCAAGTCCTGCACTGGAGCACACCATAGCTCCATTGCTTTCAGTGAGGGAACGCTTTGTTTCAAAAGCTGGGCAGAGGCTTCGATGCCCTGTTGGACTGAGGTCTGAATAGCCACACACAGATCAGACTAATCCAAAATAGAATAACAGAGTAGCCATCTGGCTTTAATATTACTTAATATTACTTACTGCTTATGAAAGATGCAGAGAAACCTGGCCCAGGAGCATCCTGAGACTGAAATACAGTAGTTATCACATTGTTTGGAGCAACAATAGGATCAGGAGCTGAACTTCCACATCCTGTGGTTAACAAAGCTGCTTCTTCTTCATCACTTCCTCTCCACACCTGACAAGCCCAGATTGGAAATGGTTTAGTGTTTTCAAAGCCCTTGTAGTTTGTGGGAACGCACCAGGAATTGCACATGAAATTGTTCTTTCCTTCAACTTGGGGTAGGAGTCATCTCAACATTGAATTTTAGAGATCTAAACTAGAGCTAATCACTCTCTATTCTACTCTAGTCAGTGGTGACCAAGAAACTTCTCCAAGCAGTGAATCACAGTGAATAATAGGTTGCCAGGGACCTCTGAAGGGCATTTGGAAGTCATTTGCTCAAACCCCTGCTGGTAGCAGAGCCAAAGTATATTAGGTCCAGGGAACCAGAGAAAAACATTTTATGCACATCATTACCTACCTCTGTTTTGTCTCTGCTAACGTATCTCCATACACCCTATGAAACTGAATATCTGTGTACACAATGCATTACTAAATTTAATCCTTATATTGTTCATAAATCAATAAAAAACAACACTGGCATGCTAGGGTAATATAGACTTAGCAGACTAGAAGATCTGGATTCTTAATATCTAGTCTTGCTAATAAAAAAATATTCCCATATTTGTTATGTTGCACTCACTTGTCAAATAATGTAGTTAACAAAATTATACACTTCAGACAAAAAAAATAAAGAAAAATACACATTTTAAAAAAAAATATTACTTCAAGTGCACCAATAACCAATTTATGTTCAATCAAATCATGTATTCAAGAAGTGCATGGAGGTTTAGGTAGAAATTTAAGTGACACCCTCTTCAGGTATTTACATAAACATGTAATTGAGGCTCACAGTTTAAGCACTGAATTTCAGTACACATATAAAATGAAACACAGGCATAAGTGTTGATGTTTCTGAGTGCTTAAATAATTTCCTGAATCAGGATGTTTATTGCCAAGGATTTAAAACATCTGTTTTAAGAAAAACATATTTACTCTAATAATAAATTTATTTTTCATCCATGTGTTTGAACAGTTGTTTTACTTTATAGTAAAAAATATATTAAAGCCAAATAACATTTGATTTTTAAAACAGTGAGTTTGAAAGAAGTCTAGCAGAACTAGAATGACCACATGAAATTGTGATTGCTCTAAGCAACTGTCCTAGAAAGGGTTAGCCAAGGGTTAGTCTGTATGTGTAGGCACATGAAAAAAATCATTCATCTGGCCAGGTGTTTGGGGTGGTGAACGCTCAAAGGATTAATAGAAGCAGTCTATGGCCTGGCCAAGATTTTGCAAAGTCACTATTTATTTTGGATTCCTCTTTTTTGGCTGCTCAGCTTGGAATGAATGGCAGGAACTTACACCCGATCCACAGTTCGTCATACCCAGACACCTTCATACATCTCAAATTAGACATTGAGAAATAAAGGTGGACATCACCACAAATTTCAGATTTTTCTTTACGGTGAAAATCTCCGTTTTGCATAGTTTTGACCATGTAATTTAGGACAGTTTAGAAATTGGAAATGGGTGGCATTAAGACTTTCATATTAATGAAATTTATTGTAACATATTACATCAATTAACCAGTGGATCAGGCTACGAAAAGACAAATCTAATAGTTTCGGGGGTTTTTCCACAGCCTTAAAAAATGAGTGCAACTGTGGTTTTAAGTTACTAGGCACAGATCAGATGTACAGCTCCTCAAGTCTTCCTACGTGTTGTCAGATTATGTTTGCCCTTTATTACAAGTAGGAGTTGTACTGCTGTCGAGAAAATGAGCACAAAACCACTGAACATATGCCAAATGCCTGAGAAAAAAATTACACTGAGAAATTCAAAGCATGTCCACTCCATTCTTCTGCTTTGAAAACAAGTGGGTCTTGACAACCTATGAAAGATAAGAATGCTATCTTTGTTTTTTGAGATTAAAGAAGGAAAGTTTAATGCAACTTGGACTGTTTATACATTCAGAAGAACGTTTTGTAGAACTATAGTGTCACATTCCTGGTTTTTTACTCACTGGAATAATCAAAAAAGTCTTTTCATTACAGTGTATTTTCTTATTATTTCCTGTTTCTGAAGTCATATGTACTTTTTTCATATTTTTCATTCTGGGGGCAGCGTGTAGGGCGATGGGAACTTGCGGGAGGTGGAACCTCAAGAACTGATAAAAGTGAAAAATATACACAAGCCAGTTCTCAAGGCCTACAGAAAACTGACTTTATTGTCACAAGGACTTCAGTTTATATTTCCTGAATATTGTGCCTTGGCAATCCTAAGCATGATGATTGCAAAATGAGATTCTGGAATCATGACTTCTTAAAGCACTGCTCTGCTAATCTAATGCCAACAATTATTCTACCTTCACAAAACTGCTCTGGCAGCTTCCATTGCTGTCTGGAATCTGGAAGTTATCGTGGAATTTCATCTCCAAGTGTTTGCTTTCGTGCGTAATGATGGTCCATGTGCATCTGGTGTTCATGGGAAAGTTTTGAGGCCAGTGAGGAGACTTAATCGTACCATTATCTGAATGAATGATTCCACCACATCCTAGAAAAAATAGCCACAGGTCACAGAAATGTTCAAATCTTTCCTGCTGGTGTCACCTTTGAATGGCAGTTTGTTTCTGTGCCTGCAAGAGTGAGGGAGCCCTGACAATCATTCAAACTTCATTTATTCCTCTTTCAATTAATTTTCCTTCTCCCACCCCTGCAGCAGAATGGTAGCTACACTCTATAGAATGTCTGTCTTTGTATTTCACTTTATCTTCTTCACAAGCTTCTTCTCCTTGCCAGTTCATACCCTTTTGCTCTGGTCCATCTATATACTCCTGACAATTAGAAGAGAATGTTGCTTAGAGAGAACGAATCGGAAATACATTAATGAGGAGCTCCTCTCAAGACTGTGCGTGTTCCTTCCCACACCTCACAGTAGGCACATCATGACTGACAGCCATTCAGAAAAGCATCTTATGGGAAAAAATTACTCCTTTTTTCTTTTCTCACTCTGCAACCTGTGAATAATGAGGTCCACATGTGAATCTACTCGAGCTACATCCGCTTACCCAGGGCAAAATGGTGACTTTTCCTCCAGCCCTGTGGATCTCAGTGGGATTATGGAAAGGGCTGAAAAACATGCCTTTAAAAATTGTTAACAGACTCATTTATCAGGGGTGATAGCTGGTCGTGGCTCTGTGGCAGCTCATGTTCTTAAAGTTTAGTTAATTTGAAACATACTTGCAAATACCTTGCCAAGAATAGTTTACTAGGGCTATGCGCACAGTACTAGCAAGCCATTATTGTTTCAGAGATGATGTAGTAAAAGGATGAATAAACAGCAAATAAAGATTTATAACATTCTACTTTTTTTCCTCTTAATTAAAAAATACATATTAGCTTTAACTATGTTTGAAATGGCAATTGTGTTTAGAAGGATATGAGGCCAAGTTTTGCTCACATATACAGAATTGAAACCCGAAGGTTCTCAGTGAACAAACAAGAAGAAAGCTGAGGAAAGGAAATCAGGTATATATAAAGAGAAATCTACTTTCACGGAGATAATACTGACTATACACATTGCATGTGCATGGTAGTGTCTACTGCATCATGGAAGAGTGTCCTTCCTTGCCCATGAAATCCCAGTGACACAAAGGAAGTGTCAAAACCTGCTTAAGTGACAGTTTATATTCACACAAGCACAGACTATTGATATGTTTAAGAAGACACTCCATGGAATGACTGTGTGAATGCTGCTAGATCATTAACTGATGGGAAGCCGATCAGCATCAGCCAGAAGGTTTGCAGCTGGAGGTGACACGTTGCCAGCTCTGTCCTGAGGCAGGAAGGCACAACGAGTTCTGCCTTGCCACCAGTCAGCACATCTACACTTGCTTTTAGTCACCTCCTGAAGGACGGTGTGCAAGCGGTGAGCTTTTTTTTTCTTTTTAAATCCAGAATGATGCTAATTTCAACAGACAGAAGGTAGCTTTTTAAAATGTACCAAGTAAATCCTGCATGTGTATCACCTTCAGAAGGTGAACACCATCTCCACCAAAGTAGAAGAATTTTAGGCTGTTGTCACATGTAAACTATGAGAAGTCCTGACTGCCCTCTGTTTTGCAACTGACTTCTTTCTTGTTTTAAGTGTTTGAAACAAATCAAACTATGAAACAATTGTTATTCAGTACATGAAATGTCTCATAGTCACTGACAATAGATATCACTGCTGAGAGGATAACAGGCATGGTATCAATTTACAGAGAAATTGCCTGAAGGAGGCTTAAAAAATACAAAATCAGTCCAAGTTTGATTTCACTGCTTTAATACTTGACATTTTTAGTGCTGGCTGCTCTCAGGAATGCTGAAAATGTTACATGTATTTTTCTTTAATGCAAACTTAATTAAAGAGGAGGAATCCTATTACATTTTGTGGTCGAAAAGTGCTATATAGGCATGATATACTGCAATGTTAGACCTGACAAACCCAGTATTTTTTCTCTTACCTAGAGATTCTGTTGCCCATGTTGCATAAAAGCCACCTCCTTGAATTGAGTGGTCAGAGTTAAAGATGATGACTAGCTTGTTGGAACCAGACTGAATAGTCCCAGGGGATGTATTTCCACAATACCTCCCTATGACAGGAGATCCAGGAGAGCCACCATTCAGGATAGTAAGAGAGTCCCACTTACAAAGCAAACTATTTTCAATGTGGAAGGCTGTAAAAGTAAGCTGCAACACACAAAAGAGACATTCAGGAGCTACCATTAGCCACAGCAGTGGAGGGTTTAGAACAATTCCCTTAAGATTCCGTAGCCAACCTACTGCAATGATTTCTGGGTATGCTCAGAAATTTGACCCTCGTTTCACCTTGATGCTTTCCTGCAAGAATTGCTTGGAGTCTTGCCACTATACGTAGCAGCAGCTACTTAGCACAAAGACAGAAATGGAAGAAGAATGCACAGGTTCAAAACTGGCCCTACTGGGACCTAGCTATATAGAATCATAGAATCATTTAGGTTGGAAAAGACCTTGAAGATCATTGAGTTCAACCATTAACCTAAGCACTGTCCACCGCTAAACCATGTCCCTTAGCACAACATCTACACATTTTTTTAATACCTCCAGGGATGGAGACTCAAGCCCTTCCCTGGGCAGGTTGTTCCGATGCTTAACAACCTGTTGGTGAAGAAATTTTTCCTAATATCCAATCTAAATCTCCCCTCAAGCAACTTGAGGCCATTTCTTCTTCTCCTATCACTTGTTACTTGGGAGAAGGGACTGACCCCCACTGCGCTACAACTTCCTTTCAGGGAGTTCATAGAATCATCATAGAACGGCCTAGGCTGGAAGGGACCTTAGAGACCATTTAATCCAACCTCCCTGTAATGGGCAGGGATGACTCTCAACTAGATCAGGCAACACATGGGGACCGAACGGGGATTGTAGAGAGTGATAAGGTCTCCCCTCAGTCTCCTTTTCTTCAGAATAAACAACCCCAGTTCCCTCAGCTGCTCCTCATAAGGCTTGTTCTCCAGCCCCTTCACCAGCTTTGTTGCCCTTTTTTGGACATGCTCCAGCACCTCAATGTCTTTCTTGCAGCGAGGAGATGAAAACTGAACACAGGATTTGAGGTGCTGCCTCATCAGTGCCAAGTATAGAGGGACAATCACTTCCCTGGTCCTGCTGGCCACATTATTCCTGATCCAGGCCAGGATGCCATTGGCCTTCTGGGCCACCTGGGCACACTGCTGGCTCATGTCCAGCTGGCTGTCCACCAACACCCCCAGGTCCTTTTCCATCAGGCAGCTTTACAGCCACTCTTCCCCAAGCCCGTAGCATTGCATAGGGTTGTTGTGATCCAAGTGCAGAACCTGGCACTTGGTTTTGTTGAACTTCCTGCAAATGGCCTCAGCCCACCAATCTAGCCTGTCAAGATCCATCACTAGCCTACAGCCTTCCTACTCTCGAGCAGACCAACACTCTCACCCAGTTCGGTGCTGTCTGAAAACTTACTGAGGGTGCCCTCAATCCTTTCATCCAGATCATTAAGAAAGATATGTTTGAACCTAAGGATGTGCTTCAAAACAGTTTTGAATATGTGTTGAATCACTTCCCTTCTCTCAGGGCTTCTGGTCATGAAATCTGAAGTTGCACATTCAAATATAAGTAGTATGTAAGCAGAAAGCCTTGGACTTTTTCTTCCTATTATCTTGAATCAGAATACTTGACAGTTGCAAAAGATACCGCTAGTCTCCATTAAATCTGAGAGAAACCGTTACATGATTAGTTGCTGTGGGCCTGCATGCATCACATAAATAGACTGGGCTGGGCAGGCAGCCTCTGACCCTGCCTCCCTCCCACACTGATGCCATTTGTCCTTGGAGGAGTATGCATGCAGGTGGGATTGCCTGTTCAAAGATTTAGACTGCTGATCCAGTAGACTCCTGAATTTGTTGATACTGAAATATTGATGTGCACTAACAACTGCCCGGCCCTCTTCCAGCAAATTGGGGGCTTTTTGCCAGTTCCAGGATTGGTATTTTTATAGAAAAGTTTAGCAAATACATAGTACTTCTTCTTGTAACTTTTTGTATGTATTCATTTCCAAAAAGAGCTGTGCCTGAGGCAAAGGCCATACACAAATTTAGCTCAAATGATTTAAGTTTGGAACTTACCAGCAACTGAAACTGGCAGCTTATATTGGAAAATGTTAGTTTGTCTTCACTGAGGGGCTGCTACTCAGTCCTTTTAAAATATAAATTGATGTCCATCTGATCAAGATTAGTTCTGCTTTAAACAAATTTGTGGATTAAATAGAAATTTTGTGTGGTACTAAAACAATCCTGTATTCCCTGAAATAAGTACCTAGGCAGTGGTCAGAATACCATGTGGTAGAATAATTAGGACTATGGGTTTGCATTTCTAAGAAATACCTTTGTAGTTGTAAATATGGAAAATATGATGGGGAAATAAGTGAAAGGCATTACATATAAAAATCTGCAATGTGTTTTCGCAAAACCGCTTTTCAGATATTTTTCTGGACTGGGCCTGTTCTCCAAAGGATCAGTCAAATAATTCAGTGAGTGAAGTTTAGCACTGCTTTGTGATAATTTGCTTAAATTCGTCTCCCAGCAGTTTGGCTCAAGAAAGTAATACCTCAGTCTGTTAATAGCTATTGGGAAATAAGAGTAGCATCTTGTTGATGTAATTTGTACCAGTAATCATATTATCTTCCTGACTAAACATGGACACAAAAGGAACTTTCTAGTGGCTTGTAACCTTTCTGCAGAGATGAAAAACTTCACCTAATGTTTATTCTTATGATAGTGATATTATCCCTGCACATCTAATAACGAGTTATTTTAGTTACCCAAACATCAAAAGTTATAGTTTAAAGGAGAATCCAGTGCTATGTTTTGAGGTCAAGTTAGACTAGGATCCTTCTGCTTTTCAAAAAGCACAATCTAGCTTAGTTGTGTTATCTTCTCTTTCCCCCTTTTCATAGGTAAGGCTGATGGGAAACATTTAATTTCTCCGTATTGCTGATTTTCCAAATTGTCTCAAACAGGTTCCTCAAGATTCAGTGGGCGCTTCTCACCCCCTTCTCACCTGCAACATACACAGTCATGACATTGTGTTACTCACAGTGATGGTTTCACCTTCAGGGGCTTCCAACAACCAGGAGCAGCGATTCAGGTTGCTGTAAGGCGCTGGGTAGTTAGGACTTGAGATAACTCCCCTTTCAGCTGACTGTATACCACCACAGGCTGAAGAAAAAAACCCAAAACATTTCAATACACTTTAGGAATTGAACACTATAAAGCAAAGGAATGAAAGATTATTCAGCTTGTAACAGTACTTAAACATATCTAAGTTGGACTGATTGAATAGTGAGTAAACAGATGCAACAACCTTGAATCATTCCATTTATTCTAATACTTACCATAGCTCTGTAAAACCTTTGCCAGCTGATATTTACAGCTGCCTCTTCCATCTTGTCTTCCATTAATTTATCTCAGACTCATAAGCAAACTAGCGCTGTTCTTGGACCAACATGATCAAGTGAAAAACTTGCTGATGTGTTTAGATAAGCGTCAAGGCTAAATTCAGCTGCCACAGGAAGAATAGTTGTGCTGGCATGCAAATGGCAAAGTGGTGTAATTTGCACTGATACTGCTTTAAGTAGATTTAAAAATGAGTGCAACGATTCAAGCAGCAGAATGCGTTTCTGTCACGCTAGCACTCTGGAGCCCTATTTGAAGTAAGTCAAACTTGGCTGGTGTTACCTGTTACATCTCTATTCCCAAGAGCAATCAGCTATTCTGAGTGTTGCACTGCATTGCAAAAACTCAAATGTGGTTTGGGGAATGGGAACAGTGAGGCAGAAAAGAAATCTGAAATTTCAATTGCTAGCATATGCTTGCTTTAGATGGATATAAATAGTGGCAGTCACTGTGTAACTTCTGAGGACCTCTTTGAGAGCTGATCCCGTGGTGTGTATTCTCAGTATCACAAAATGAATGACAACACTCTCCAGAAGTGCCTCGGTCAGCAAGAGCAATAGTCTATCAAGACATTTACCTTCAAATGTGTAATGAGCCAAGAATCCTTTATCTTCTGTGTTTCGATCACTTACAAAATGTACCCAGATCAGGGGGGAAGCTATGACGAGTGGCACAGATGGTGCAGCCTGACCACAAAGTCTGGCTATTAGCTCTCCATCAGCATCCCCTGAGTAAAGAAAGAAGAAAAAAATACGCTTTCTGAATCCTGAAAGAGCTACAGTAATGAAAAGGAGTACACAGGGCAAACATGCATTTTGTTTTGTCTAGAAAAGAGAGAAAAGTACATATCACACTTAACTGATCATTTTTTACAGGTATAGGCAGAAAGCTGTAGTCTATTGCTGTATCTAAATCTTGACACCAAGGAAGTTCTTTCCAAAACTATACTAATGATCATTTCAATATCTTGATCTCCTTCTCTCCTCTACCTGCCATCCTGCACACTTTCTTTTTGTATGACCCATCAGACCCAAAACCTGAAGTGCCCCAAAACCGCAGATGTTTTGGGGCAGAACAGCAGGAAGAGGTGGCCCAAGGACCTGATTGCATGGAAGCCTGTTGAGCCTATTTGTTTGTGACATCCCTGTTAAAGTCAACAGGGATTTCAAGTTTTCTACCACATAGGGAAGTGCTTCATCCATGAACGAGATGTGACTGCTGTATTAACAGTGGGCATCTTTTCCCTATAAGCTCAACATACTGTTCCCTCTATTTGTTCAAGTCATTGAAACCTAAAACTTCTGTGACACTGTACATTTGCTCATGTTGGTGTAAATTCTTATCCATCACGCTGGTAGAAGTACCAATTTCTGTTTAGTACTTATATATCCTCAGAAGAAGGAAAATACGTTCCTCACGACATCCAGGCAATGCCATTCCTCAGTTTGCTACTCTAATAACAGCAGGCTGCTGGTCTTAAAAGTCTCCATTCAAAAGCAATCCCTAGCTCCACGCAGGCTAGTCTTGTGAAGAAGGCAGTAGGGCAAGAGGTAGAAACTTCAAAGCCCTCATCAAAGCCCTTTCACAGTTATTCCAAGTAATGTGGCTGAGTAACTTTATCTTTTTGTCATATACAGTGACACAGCCACCATCTGAAATGCCTTAAAGCACAGGCATAGAAGGTGGAATATAATAAAATTCTATTAATGTAAACTACACAGAGAAATGCTAAAACCTGTCTTTTTAACATGCACTGGAAATGATATTGAGCTGTGCAAGCAGAAGACATTAATGATAAAATATGGTATGGGAAAAATAGTAATAACTAAGCATTAAAATGTGAAGTACTTTTTCTTTCTTGCACTTCTTACAAGGTGATGTGACAGATGTGACACAGGTTACTCAGTCTCTACAGTGTGAAAAGTGACACCAGTCACTGCTTTCATGACTGGCCAGAGATCTAGGCTGCTGACAAATATAAAATGTAAACAAAAAGATTGTGCTGTAAGATTTGGTTCAAACTGAAGGGAATGGTCTGCAAGACAAAATCATGCATCTTCAACAAAAGCCAAAAGCAATATTTCATTGTAGCAATATGCTCAGCGGTATTACCACATACAGACTACATGCATGTGCCTGATAACTTAATAAGTTTATATAAAGCTTTACCCTAAGAAACTTGAAATATTTATCTTTTTAGATTAAATATATCTCAGTGAATACACAGTCAATTCTGCTTTTTGCCTTTTTTTTTTTTTTTAGTAACATTAAGTGTAACATACAAATGGGAAGCTCAAAAGAATTTTACACATCTCAGTTTCATTTGGGGTCTTTCAGGTGACTCACTGTTGAATTGGACCACTCCCCAAATTCATATCTGCTGTGCTGAGAGTATTAAACAATGCCTGCCTGAGTTTAGTGATTTTCTGCACTATTTGCATCTTAGTACTCATTAAATGTTACTTAGCATACACAGCTGAATTAGGGCATTCCACCTTTGACATGAGACTGATTGTGAAATTTCAGTGAAGATCCATTAGTATGGCCAAAATGAACATTACTATTTAGATGACAAAACTGTGTAGAAGAAAAGAAGACTATGTTTTTTCCTTTCTTTGATTGTATTGCCTGGAGGCTTGAGGTTCACAATAAAGTGAGAATAGTGGGAACTCATGAGTAGTAGGCCAGATATATTTTATTATTTCTTTCTCTGAGTTCTCCTTCTATTATTTCCCAGTCCCACTGCATACATGGGTGGGAATTATTAAGCTAAGCAGCTGTGCATGCTTTGACTCTGTGCAGGACAAACTGATGCTATACAACCGAAAGCTCATGTTCAAAGAAATGCAAGTATTACAGATTCCTGCTCTCAACACCCTCCCCCCTCCCCTACCAACCTTTCAGAAACAATTTCCTGCTAAATTAGAACCTGCTTGCTCTGGGACTCACAGATACAGCCTCGTGGTGAAGAAGACAGCTGGAGCTTTCATACTACACTTGGCATTAGCTGAGTGACTTTCATATGACATTTCCAGTTGCTTGTTCTTATGGATAGCTAAAGATGCTCAAATATGCAGAGATATTACCAGTGCATTAATCCTGTGATTGTTTTCCTTTTAAATGTTTTAGTCTGTATTTTGTGATCCAGTCTCACAGGAAATATAGATTTGGTTTTGGAGAATCATCATATAGAGTACAAAAGTGGGGTATGCAGCCCAGAGGCCATGAATAATTAAAGCACTCTTTACTTCACTCCTGCTGTCCCTAGAGATTACAGGAACAGCAAAAGAATGGGCTGTGGATTCCAGCTTCTCCTGACTGCTATTTTTCAAGGGAGAAAATTCGTATTGTCCTTTATAAAGAGAAAGAGTCCAGGTGTGTTTTGCAACCACCAAACCAATTTATCCCCCACAGTTTTCCATTTTCTGCCCTGAAAGAAAAGGTGACCAAGTCCATGCATCCATTGCTCTGGCAGTGAAATCCTGCTCCTGGTCTGGGAGGCAACATGGAAGGCATGCAGGTGAACACCCTCTCAAATGTAGAGATCCTGCAACAATCGTTCTCTGCAAATATATATATGAACAAGATTTGGCACACAGTTGCACAGCTGGAATCTTGATAGTCTTAATATACGAACCTATTCGTAACTCTAGGTAGTCATACTGGCAGTCCTGGTGATGTTCCAAGTGGAAATCCTCAAAAGAGATATATATGGATGAATTATAGTGGGAGGGGTTTTCAATGGTCCATTCACAGTTCAAGTTACTTGTGTAATTTTTGACACCATCGTAACCAGGAGTAGAGAAATTTCCACCTGCATATCCCATCAGGGTTCCACCACAAACTGTGGAAACAAAAAATATTTTTTTTAAAATTGTAATAGTTTTTGTAGGAAGAGAAATCTTGCCTGTGTTTATTCCGATATGCACGTGTCAGCAAGCACATGTACTGATTAGATCAAAACTTTCTCCATCTACTTACTTCTTTTTTTTTTTTTTAATTAACTGTTGTGTATAAGACAATTCCTGCCTGGTGTCTCAGCATTTTTTGGCAAGTCTTTAAAAGCACATGTGTAAAGCAAAGAACCAATTATTCACAATATCAAAACATTTCAGCAGCACCATCAATACAACAAGCATTTTTAAACATTTTGATAAAAACCCACTGCAACTCCAATTCAGTACTGCTTAGCCCCACCCGTTACCTAATTTTAGACTTGAGATTTTTTTGGAACATACTCTCAAGAGCAGTACACTCATGCTACGCTCGGTGGGGAGTTGGGAAATCAAGTCTGAAAGACTCAAGGCTCTAGCAGTTAGGCTCTGCCAGCTGCCTCCTCTCTGGAGGTTGAGCTTGCAAAAGTAGGTTAGCTGCACTCTTTCACAAGCCACAGTAAATTAATTTCTCCCCCTGAGTAATAAGAAGCACTTGAATTATTCAAGTATCTGAATTATTAGTCTATGGCACTATGCTTTTTGGATCTTTTCATGGAATAAGGCCACTTCAGACCATCTCTTACTTAAGATTAAGTACAGAACAAGAAATCAGTAGTGAGACTAAAGACTGTGATTCGTAACAGGGTTGTTATTTTCAGTTGAAGGTTGACATAACAGGCACATAAAGTCCATAACTTCCAGAGATCCTCCATTTTTTCACATCTTTTCAACTAATTAAAAATATGTGATCTACTCCCACCAAAAGATGTAAGAGGCAAAAAAAGAAAGCTATCAGAGATTTGTTGTTTGTCTAGGTCATTCCTTTGACACACATCAGTACTTTAACTGTAAATTCAGACACTTAATTCAAAAACACACACTTCCTGCATCACCAAAGATTCTTAATTAAAAAACCACACATTACCTGAATCTTCACTAGACGAGTATGAGACAGTGAAGCCTCTGGTTGCATGGGACTTATCTGTCACCAAAATCACTTTCATTGTGTTTCCAGAGGATTTTACCTCAGTGCCTGGACTTATCTCACCACAGAGCTTGGCCAGCCTTGGAGAGTTCTGCCTAAGGCCATTGTAAACCTGTTGGGTCAAAATAAACTCTTATGAGATCAAACTATGGTCTTCTGAGCATATCCTGTATCATTTAACAGCGCTTCACATCTTTAATGCTAGGTTTATCAATGTCCTTCACAGCAGATTAGTTCCCAAATCTACCTTGGAACAACCTTCCATTGCCTTGCGCACATGAGTCTCTGAAGTAAAACATCAAAAAATACCTTGTTTATTTTGGCAAAACAAAAACACATGCCCTCTCTCTCCTTTTTTTTAATTCCAGAAATTGAAACAGTTTGATTGGGAAAAATGCTGTATTTTAGCTCAATATTTATATCTCCAAGCACTCAGTAATTTCAGCTACTGATAACACTCATTCTATTTCAAACAAGCATCTTTGTAGTCTTGCTAAAACCAATATCAGCTTTATCAAAAATCTCCCCCAAAATATTCAGTGCTGGTGGATACTTTTTATTAGTTCAAACATTTCACTTTGTGATGGTTCAGATGTATTTTGTAGTTTCTTTCATACAGCTTTTAGCCTAGGAGTTAATTTCCTTCCTTCTGCTACTATCTCAGCAGTGCAAGTGAGGCAGAAATGGTATTTCCCCCCGAGATTTGGAATATGTTAGAGTGATGAAGACACAAAAGCTGGCAGGACAGATCTTCCTCTAAGAGATCATTGCTTCACTAACTGATAAAAAGCCAGCTCCCCCTGGTCTGCCTAAAGCATCTGTAAAGGAAAACAAGGGGAAGATCATCTACAAAATCACAAGGCAGAACCGATTCATCCCTTTACACTTGTGCACACGCCAGTTTCTGACCATGCTAAAGTTCATTCCTGAGTTTGCCGCTAATCTGAACAAATGGGAAACTAAACTGGATTTTATATTCCTGCAATTTCATAGAGGAATCATATTTCTGGGATATTTGTTCATCTAACTAGGTCCACTTCTGTGTGATGGGTTTGATATTTTTTTTGCACTAAATAACCAAATATCTAAAGTAATCGTGATAAAATAACAAAAAAATCTATCTTTTTTGGAGATAGGGGTGATCAATATGTAGAATTCCCTGGGGCTTCCCTGTCTTTCTTTCAGAATATGCAAGGTCCAGCACAGTAGCAGCTGTTCTTTTTATTTTTGTTCTAATTGGCAACAGTAAGTAACAAAAGCGGTAACAAATTCCAATGTCAAAAGAGACCTGGTCTTTATGTCCACAGAGAGGAGACATTGAAAGCTTTCAAAAACCCCAGAGCTGTTTTCCATAATTGATTATGAGCCAATTTCAATTATTTTTTCAAGTCCTCCTCTCCGCCTGGACTACAATTCCAAAACTTCCATGCTCTGAAACAGACAGATGAGTTTAGATGCCCTATAAAGATGGCTTTCTCTCACTTATCTGTTTTCCCCAGATTAAATTATGATTTATCTTAAAACCTATAAATAACATTTCAGCTGTATTACGTCCATTAATGTTCCATAAAGGGATTAGGAAGAGCATTTTCTTCCTTCACGCCCAATACGCACAGCCACGTAATCTGATGAGCAGCTCCAGTGTTCTTCAGTTTTCATATCATTAAAGGTTAAAGTCACACGTCGACCTTCTTCCACTGTGATCCTCCATTCACACACTCGATTATGTGGGTATAGGTTCGGATAGTTGGGTGAAGTAAATGTTCCAACAGGGGCAGTAAAATCCCCACCACATTCTGAAATACCCAAATATTGGGATACTTGTTAAAGCACTGCTTATAGAATTTTAGCAAAAAACATTAATCATGCAAGAAAAAGAGATCCTCAGAGGTTGGTTTAATATGCTTATCCTGCCCATATGTTTGTCTAAACAGCTGAGTACCTGCCAGTCTTTATCATTCAGCCATTAATGCAGTTGAATATTAATTAACCATAGAAGCTTATTTTAGTCTAATTCTTTATATTCCCTTCTCTGGAGGGCTTGTTCCAGGCTTCAGAAGCCTGAGTGGCCCACAGGATTTGACATGAAGTTATACAAGCTTCTCACTGTGGCAGGACTGAGACATTTCTGCCTTTTAGATGGCTGGGCAGAGCTGCACAGAATGAAGAGGGCCTTCGAGCGGGTAAGGATGAAGGATGTTATTTTCTTCTGCTGGTTATAAGAAGCAGGGAAAAAGCTTTCAGGAATTTTAAGGAACGCTCAGTACAGTTATTCTGTCTTTTTTTCACATGGAATCACAGAATCACAGAACGTCAGGGGTTGGAAGGGACCTCAAAAGATCATCTAGTCCAGTCCCCCTGCCAGAGCAGGATCACCTACAGTAGGTCACACAGGAACACGTCCAGGTTTTTGAATGTCTCCAAGGAAGGAGAGTCCACAACCTCCCTGGGCAGC
>NW_009707304.1:25951-26239 GCF_000703405.1 Apaloderma vittatum | reverse complement strand
AAATTATATATATACACACATATTCTGTGCTGTTCTTACATGGCTCCTGCATTGTTGTCTCCTTGCTCCATGCTACCTCCACTGCACTATATTGCTGTTGCATGGCCCTGTGAAGACAGAAAGCCAAAGAAAAGAATTTAGGGACCTGTGAAGTTCTGGGAGGGATGGTACGAGGCACATCTCTTTGCAAGATCTGGTCTTCCTTCCTTATTCATCCATCACCTAAGAGCCAGCAGAGGAAAGCAGCTGTCATTTGCCAACAAACCTCCTAATTCACACAAAGAAACA
>NW_009707304.1:3996-25929 GCF_000703405.1 Apaloderma vittatum | reverse complement strand
AAGGATGTGGTGAACCATCCTGAAAACCACTCTTGGCTTGGAAAGGGGGAGCTACCTGCACCAGGAGAAGAGGCGCATCTTTACGCGGCAAGGAACAAACAGCAGTGGCATCGAGTCACCTTCCTGAACCTGTGCATCTTCCTCCTCTTCCTCTCAGTCCTCTTCCTCCCTGCTGCTGCCTCTGCAACAGAATATGCTGATCCATCAGGGCACACAGCGTGCTTTGCCCAGGGTGACCCACACAGATGGCTTGTGAAGGAAGCCCTCCCAGAGGAGAGCCAACACCCCACAGGGCAGGAGATGTTCCTCCCTTGATTAGGAAGGTTGAGTGGGAGCCAGGGGTGGGTCAGCGATCTCCTTCCTGAGGCTGCAGCCATTCCCACCACAACCTGAATCACACCTCTCAGAGACACTCTCGAGTCGGGCACGGGAAGGTCATGACCTCAAACGCGCCGGCAGGGAAGGGGGAAGAGCGCGGGGATGGAGGGGAAGTTCACAGGGTTCAGCCAGAGCTGGGTCCGGAAGAACAGAGGTCTGATAAAAAGCAGAGAGGAATTTCAATGGGAGTGACCTCCAGGGATGGCTCAGCTCTTCTCCAGGCAGCCCAAGGTGCTGGGCACATGGAGTAAGAAGAAACAAGCTCACAGATTACAGTGGCTTGAGGGAAAAAAAAAAAGGTACAGACTTACTGCTACACCTCACAGTGGTGAAAAGGAAAGTCTCCAAGTTGGAGCATGGTATTTCTCATCTCTTCTGGTACCCCATGCTGAACTTGGGCAGCTTGGCTGCGCTCTGCAGTACAGGAAAGGCTAAATAAAACTCTCCAGGCAGCCAGGGTCAAACTGTACCATTTTTATCCCTGAAGACAAGGAGAAGATTGCACTTCCTAGCAGGGAGAAAAACTGAGGCAGCAGAATAATAAGAAAAACCAAGGGAAACATTACTCAAATTATCTCCACTGCTAGTGAAAGGATCAGAGTCCAGAGAACAAAGAGATCAGATGACCAGATGGGACAGATCAAGCTGACCACAAAGCCTCTGTCCAACATTTTTTGACAACTGCCAGAGCCGTGTGTTCATGGGGGTTATGGGCTAACTGGGAGGACCGTGTGGGAGAAGAGCCTGGCAGCACTCAGAGCTGCATGGCTGCAGGGTGTGAGGCAGAGCACCTTTGGTGTGTGACCTAAATTGCAGCCTCGCACCCTGAGAAGTGAAAGAAGCTGGTAGATCATTTAGCTCACCTCCTTGATGGGCTCCAACCAGCCCTTCTCCTCCTTTTTGTGTTCTGTCACTAATGAGCCATGTTCTAGGGAGAGTTCTTAGGTCATTTATTTCACATCATGTCTGCTGGGAGAGGTAGCAGGACTGTGGCTAATTAGGAAAGCAGACAGATAGCAGCAAACAAAACCAAGGACAGAGGGTCCGTGTCTGTGCACATGAGGGATTGGAAAGACTCTTTCCACCAGTTGCCCCATGAATGTGAATGTTCACAGAGGGCAGAAGTGGCACATCGCAAATGGCTAGTCATGCCCTTTGGGCAATGTCCTTGTTAAAAAAACACTTTCCTCATTTATTTTTTCAGTTGCTCCTTTGATTATTTAGCACATTCCGGGGAGCACGAGGAAATAACAACGGATGACGTTCCGTGAAAGGGAAGGTGACAGTTTTCAGGAATGACAAGTAATGGCGGGTACCCTGCTAGAGATGGGCAGGGACGCTGAGCCCTGCCCTGGAAATGAGCAGTTTGTCACCCTTTGGGGTATCTCCTACATGTGGCAAATCCAAGACCTTCCTCAGCAGGACCAAACTTAAAAATGAAGTGGAGAAAATTTAACCCGGTAATATTATTTCATTTCCACCCTGACATGAGTGACCCAGACTCACACTGTGAGTTTCCAAACTAGCCCTGGGCTTTGATAGAGCCTTGGAGTCCTTCTGCAACTGGGATAACACGTATTTCTAAAAGCACAGTTCCTTCCCATGTAGTTTTATTTTCTATTGCTCTCACACACACATTCATGGAGCGTGTGATGGAAAAACTCTGTTTTCCTTGAGAAGGCAGGCTAAAAAGCTGTTGAAGATCACAGCCCTCATTTTACCAACTGCAACCAGGCACAAAAAGGTTGTTTGAGAAAGCTAGAACCAAAGCAGGGATTATAAAACATATATTCCTTTTGCAGCAGGGAGAAAACAGGGAGCAGCAAGTTAACTACATGTGTGCCATCTTCCCCAAGGCCAAAACACTGCACCAGCAGCAGTGAGAATCACACTCTCACTGCCCCCGCATGTCTCTTCCCCATAAAATACTGTTGCCATCCCCAAAGGGAATTTCTGCGACAAGTTTGGTATTGCCAACAGCATTGCCTGGGCAGGACACACATCATAATAGGACCTCTTCAACACGAGGACCACCATGCTCATCGTAATAGGATGACTGCAAATTGTCCACTGGCACCACAATGGACCAGCTCCTGCCCACGTTGCTGTCTGGAAACCAAATGCCTGTTGTAAACCCTCCTCGCGTCCGTAACATCAGGGTCCCTCCTCTGATGCCGGGTTATTGAACACGTCACCATTGCATGTGGAACTGTGGATATGGCTTCTGACAAGCAACCCTGAAGCAGAGCTGCTCGCACTCCTGGTCAGCACAGAGGTAGGAAACTGCGCAAATGAAGCACAAAACCTAAATTAGCATCCACTGCCTCCACTCCCCTGTTTTCACGCCCACCATTACTTCCAGCAAAAGAAGTAAAAGAGGTGTCAAAAACCACCAGCCATGGGCAGAGGTGTGCTCCTGTCTGCCTGCAAGACACCCAGTGGCCACCCTCAAGCTCCACCACAGCAACTCCCAAGACTTCTCTCGCACCTCTTCCCCCACCACCTCAAGTCCCTCCACAAATTACACACCATTACCTTGCTCCCAGCTTGACCCCTATTTGTCTTTCATCTCCAAGAGACCAGGTTTCATCTCAACCAGCAGATCCAGCCTGTGCTCTGCACCCTGCTGTATCTCCCCAAAATTCTTGTCCAGAGTAGAAACCATTGCAGCTTATTTCTTATTCTAAGGTTGTTACATCCCACAAGTTGCTGTAAGACTGTGGTGGCCCAAGAGCTCAGCGAATGCATGCGGACCAAGCCCCCACTGCTCATAGAATCATTTAGGTTGGAAAAGACCTTCAAGATCATCAGCAGCCTCCCGGTGCCGCAGTCGCCCAAATGTCTTGTACACAGTGCAGAAGAGAAGGGGGAAAAATCCTTGTTGTGATCCACCACCCCAGTCACAGAATCATAGAATCGTAGAATCACAGAATCATGGAATCAATCACAGAATCGTGGAATGTGTTGGGTTGGAAGGGACCTTCGAAGGTCATGTAGTCCAACCCCTCTGCAGTGAGCAGGAACAGTGCTCGGAAGGATTCAGTGACAGCAAAACGGCTGAAAAAAAACCCAACAGGGAGAGAGTTTCCCACGACCGCGATGAGAGCGTTCCGCAGTGGCCATCGTGTCGTGGGGCCAAGCAGCCAAAACATCCCCACGTAAGGAGCTGGGAAGCGACTGTCCACCCTTCCCCATCCTCCCCGCAGTTCACTGGAGGCAGCAAAACTTCCCGGGCAGATGGAACCGACAACCAGGTTAACAAACGCCGTGCGAGCCCTCTCGCCGCCGGCTTAATGTAAACAGGGCTGTCGGCCGCAGCGAGTGCTGCCAGGCTTTGATCAAAGCCAGCTGGGCGGCCAGCCTCGCAGCACGGCCACCGTCCCATTCCCCCTGCCCCGTCCCATTGCCGGGGGCCCGGAGTGGGCTTCGTCCTTCTGCTACTGGGAGGAAGATTCTCATGGCTTTGCCTCTCCCAAACAATAAGTTTCGAGGACATGGAAGGGATGGTTTGGGTTGTGCAGTAGCTGTGGAAAAAAAAAAATGAAATCTCTCTGTTTTTGTTCCTTAGACAGTCCCAAAGGGGGGAAAAAAGAGAAAAAAAAAAAAAAGGTGCCTTGGGTTTAGGGATTTTTGGAGAGGAGGGGAGCAGAAATGTAGCTCTGATGGTTTTTCTCCACCAGCAAAGCTAGGGAGCCAGGGCAGGATGTTCTTGTCCGCCAAGCTGCTCACAGCTAAACCCCTTCCCCCTGAAATGATCCAGGTAAACCAAATGGTAAATGTGGGAATGAAGAGCTTTTCACAGATCTGGATCACTCTAGGGATGAGGTTCACAGCCCAGGTTTTACCACCCAGCGAGTGTCAGGGTGGGGGGACATCTCATCTCACCTTACATCCTACCCAGCTGCTCCTCACCCTCCGGATCTGCACGGATGGGGCTGGTCCTGGCACAGCACCCGGCACCTAGGGCACAAGGACCACGGGAGGGAACAGGAATGCAGGGGGAGCTGCAGGGATATCTCCTGCCTAGGTGTTAACAAGAAGTCTTACAAATAATTATTTTTCACATCACGTTTTCCAGATTTCTCATCTTTTTCTCCCTACTACCTTTACCCTGCTGGTTTTTGCCATTTATTACTTAAACTATTTGTCCTTCACCTGTTATAAGGCAAACATAACCTTAGAAGAGATAGAATGAATAATTTTGCTTCTTTTTGGTATGTATTTTATCTACGCTGTGCAATTCCTGTGTGCTGGTAGGGAAAAAAAGTGTCCAAGGCTGGAAAACACCAGCATTTTCTTCAGCAGCCTTTCTGAAAGTAGCACTAACTCAATGAAGTGGTTGGGAGTTTACAAGGGCTTGGAAAAAACTACCTCCTTTTAGTAAGTGTTAATTATATGACTAATTAAATAGAGAGGAGATTGAAACACTCTCCTAGTCATAACCTGTGTGTTCCCAGCCTGGTCCTTGCATGACAGAGAAAACAGGGAATGAATCCTGTTTGGCTTTCATTGCAGGAAGTGGCTACTAAACCAGCTTTAACTTCCAATTTATTCATCTGGGAAGCTGTAAGGAACTGTTTTAAAATTGATCAACATTTCTGCTACTTGAAAAAAAAAAGAAGAAGAAAAAAAAAACCAGCCATTCAGTAAAAACATGTTTGAAACAGTCCGAATTTTAAGAAAGAGATATAAAAGGCCACTTTGTTTATGTTTTTCAGCCATGGTATGTTGGCTTTTTTTTTTTTTCCAAATGACAGTGCGGCAAAAAAACAACATTATATTAAATCTCTTATCTTCAAGCAAAGTGGTTGCAGCTGTCATAAAACACACACATTGTGTCATTTCAAAACACAAACGGGCTCGCATTCAAACATTCCCCAGATTACCTCCTCTTTTTATTTTTCTTTTTTCCCTTTTATGATTTTGTAAGCGTTAAAGAAAGTTTAACATAAGTGAGGTGCTTTGTTCCTCTGTTCAGGTTGCAATCGCATCTTTTTTGAGGAAGCACGAAGAAACTCTGGGGTCGAGACTGGGCTGCAACACCTGCAAAGCCCTCTCTGATGCCCGATGTTGTGGTACCAACCTGTCATTGTTCCTGCAGGCTTGTACCAGAGCAAAACTGATTCCAAAGTGATGGGAATGGGACTACGACACAGAAACCTTGGGTCTACAGCAAGATCCCTGCTCCAGCATCTCTGCTTCACTGTGGGCAGCTCATTTAACCTCCCTGTGTCTGGAGTGAGCAAAACAAACTAGCAAGTCTTCTTCCGTGGCAGATTTCAGTCCAACAAGACTGTATCTCAAACACTTCAGGCTCTGACCTTCAAGGCAAAACAGCTTTTTCTATGATATCGGGATGATCTGAGTGCATTGGACTGCTGCAGGGCAGCTGGCCTGAAGGATCTGGGCTTCCATCCATTGCCCTCTCCCTTCTCCACTGCCAAAAATCCCATCTCGCAGAGCTGGCCAGCATCCATCCACCTGGGCAGGACCTGCCGTTCGAGGGCAGGGCGTAAAACCCTCAGCCAACTCCAACTAGAGAGCATTCGCCAGCCCCAACACCGGGGAAGCCCAGCCAAAAATAAGTTCTAAGTATAACAAAAACACGGCAGGCCAAAAGCAAACAGTGACTGTTAAGGTGAGCTGCGCCTCAGTGGGTTACTTTTGGGAGAGGTGGCAGTGCGGCTGCAGGCTGCCTTGATCCCTTGCAGTTGTTTGTGAGTCGAGAATAAAGCCCAGCCGGCACGGCCAAAAGGATATTTTGCTAAAGCTCAGCACTTCTGCTGCCTCTGTGACCCTCAGATACCTGCTGGTCAAGTGAGGAAGAGGTGTCCCATTTTCCCAGAGCATCCGTTGACCCTCCAGTACATTTCTCTCAGAGAGGTTACGTGGCCCAAAGTCCTTCTCTGTCCCAAACTCCCTCCTGGCACTGCCAGAGACCTGTTTGACTCAAAGGTTTCTGTGGTCTCCGCCGGTTTTACTTCCCACATCCTGCCCCGTTGCAGGATGACTCAAACGGTGATGTCTGAGTCATGTTTTAAGGTGTTCAACCCAAAGGATCGTGCCGTGGTGGCCCAAAACTACAGGTGGGTTTCCCAGCTTTTGCTCATGGAGATTTCCACCTCCTACCATTTCCATCTCCTTTTTTGGTTTTGGTGCTTGCAGACAACTGAGAAGAGGCCATTGCGTGGGACGTGACGGTGGGTGTTGTTGGGAGGGAAAGTGGCAGTGCAAAGAGCCAAGCCCTGGCACCGTCCCTGAGCAAATGCAGATTGAGGGTAGACTTAGAGGAGATGTAGGGAAGGACTTTTTCACTGTGAGGGTGGTGAGACACTGGCACAGATTGCCCCAGGGAAGTCGTGGATGCCTCGTCCCTGGAAGTGTCCAAGGCCAGGCTGGATGGGCCTTGGAGCAACCTGGCCTGGTGGAAGGTGTCCCTGCCCATGGCAGGGGACAAGATGATCCTGAAGGTCCCTTCCAACCCAACCCATTCAACGATTCTATGATTTTCATTTGATTGGGTAAGACAACCATAAGGCTCTCCAGCCTGTGGGGAGGCAAGGGAGAGCCTTCCCCTCCCATACAGCCACCCCAGTGATTTATTACACCGCATTGACTCTCCAGCCTCCATTGTTTCCAAACAGCACGCTTAATAACACTTCTTAATAAGCAACTAACCAGGAAACGGGCAGGACGATTAAAAGAAACATTAGACATGGAAGAGATAGGAGATATGAACTGGAGGAACAGAGATGGTTGGAGTATATCCTGAGCAGTGGTCCCAAGCCAGCGTGCTTGGCCAGCCACCCCACCAGCACATGCACAGCCTGTCAAGCAGTACCTCTACAGCTTGTGCTGCCTCGACACCCCAGGGGAACACCATGGCAGAAGTACCCTGGGGTCGTGATCTTGGGCATCGAGGACTCAAATTCACCGGAAAACAGAATTGACTTTTACAACCCCCTGCATCATCAGGGGTGTGCTTTGCTTTGATAGCTGTGGTGAGCTTGGAGGTCTCTTACCACCACAGGGACACCTTAGAGTCAGAGACTAACAAACCACAGTTTGCTTGGGGAGAGGTTTCCCCTTCCTGCAGCAATGGGAACTTACAGGAGATGAGTCCCACAGGTCTCTGCCCACGTGTAGCCAGTTGGGACATTGCCAGACCCATCAGCAGGAACCAGGAGAGAGGTCCCAAAGGCTTGAGAGCAGGTGTCCTCACCTGTCAGTTCACATGCACCTGCCCTAGATCCACGGCGGTGGGAATGCAGGACCTGGGAACACCCAGGAGACACATGCAGAGCCACCACTGTTTTGTAAAAGCTGTGTCCCTTCCCTCCACCCTTCCACTGTGCAGCACAGCGTCCAACCTGCCTGCGAGCTGCTCACCCGAGACCGACTACCCCCGAGTGACAGCCGGGGGGTGAAGGAGGTAACCGAACAATAGACACTCGAGTGTTGGAAATGTAAGAGGCCAAAAGCAGCACAAGCTCTAAAAACAAGGGCTTAAACTTCAAACCAGCCCAAGCGCAGAATTTCAGGGAAACTTCTGAAAGCGTTTATTACCGCCAGCGCCGCGAAAAGCGATGGATTTAATGAGCTTGTCCAACCGACGTGCTGAAAACAGCCTTTGCCGGAGCAAGCCGGTCGTGAGTCACTCGCCCCAAGCAGGCACCACCGGCAAACAAACACCCAGAGCACAACACAAACACTGATAACGCTTGCGCAAGGCGACAACCAAAGGACCTTTCAGCAGCTAGAACTAATCTATTTCCACCGCCACGCCGCGTTACTTCAGAGACAGAGTGGGAATTTTTTTTTTATTATTATTTTCTTTCCTCTGTTAATTAACATTTGTTCGCACACAAAATGCAGAAGCCAGTGCCAACCGGACATACCTAGATAGAGCCTAATATTAGATTTCACATAAGCATTCATCCTGTCTAAACAAACATCCTCCACACAATATTAACCTTAAAATCGTTGCCCAAACAGATGTTCACGCTGTGGGCACAGCTCAGCATCGTTTCCCAGGACAAAGCGAACCCTCCACACCCAGGACCCTCCCCATACTTCAGTTCACCCAGGAAAACACGCTGTTATTTTAGGAAGTTTTGCATAAAACTTGGTTTCGAATTTAAAACCATATCAGTCACCTCTAGCAGAGGATTCACTTAAGGTTTCTTCCTCCAAAGTTACCCACAGAGACAAAGTCCTGCTTTTACCAGCCGAGAAAATTTGCTGGCAAATGATATACGATGTTGATTACCCAGTAATATGGTTGGGGTCTGTTCGAACAGGCAAGCGGCTGAAATGGGAAAGCAAGTTTTTTGACAATTTGTTATACACAGTAGCAAGAAAAACAGGAAGTAGGTGTTTATTAGCAGTTTCCAAATATACCAGCCAAAATAAAACTCCCCTTGCAGGCTGAGGTATTCAAAATACAGCGATGACCAGAATTCCTCAGATTATAAGAGGGTAATTAATCACAAACTGTGTTCACAGACCAGTGGTTTGGAAACCTCCTTTTTATTGAAGATCTGGATCAAGAGCAAACTTCAAAGCCAAATTAATTGATCTGAGATTCATTGTGCCTGGTCGATAAGCAAAAAAATAAAATATCATTCAGATGAAGCTAGGTCTAGGGTTTACATTCATTACGCCCTGACAGCCCATAAAGCACATTAAAAAGCCATTTTTCACTGAATGCTGTAGCGCTGACCTATTTCAACATAAAAGCTATTCATACACGGGAGACTGTTGCTTCCTCACAATCGCTGTATCGCACCCAAAAGCCAGCCATGTTATTCCAGGCTTGTTTCTCAGGAATGTGAGCATATCTTGGAGACTGATTCATAAAAGGAAGAGAGCAGCCCACTTCTGGGTCAAGCTCACATGCTATACTCGGGAGCGAAATTTCCGAATTTTGTTTAGATTCAGCCAACCTCTTAACTCTGCTAGAGCCGGCCGAGCAACTTGCAACGAGCAGCTCAGTCACTAAATGAACTCAACTCTTCTCCCCCTTTTATTTTCTGGAAATGCCTGAAAACTTTACCAACTCCCTTTTGTAAAGGCTGCACACACATCCCAGCCAGGGGACCACCATTCACCAGCAGCCAGCACTCATTTGCAATTTAACCTACGCATTTTGTCGCTTAAATCCTCTAAATTATTTTTGGTTTGTGTTGTCTTCCACTGCCCCAACAATGTGCTTATGAAAACACAACTCACAGCCCCGGTTCGAATGCATAAGCCCTTCATTTTCAAAGATATTTTCCCTGCATCTGCTCTCCCACCATGTCCCACGGACGCTCAGTATTCAGGATCCTGCTATGGCTTTCAGGGCTGATACCAGGGGTGGTCAGGGCAGGGTAGGAGGCAGAGCTGTGGGGCAAGGAAAGCAGTTGGCATTTTGCAGGGTTAATTTTCATGGCATGGATGCCATTTCGAAGAATCACAGAATGATTTTCTTTATTTTTTTCTTTTTTTTGACTGTCACAAATTCCCAGGCTAAATGCAAAAAGGTCAATCACACTAAGTAGAGATTTTTGACCTGGTGGAAAGGTACTGAGGTGATGCCCCCTCCAGTCCCTGAAGAGTTTTGCCTCACGAGATGTGTAAATCACCAGTGGTTCAGAGTCGAAACACCTCTCATTTTGGCTGCCCCTGCGCAGGAGGTGACCCTGGCTCTTCCCTCCTGAGAGGGCTCTTCACGAGGGCAAAGTCTGGGGGAAGGTCTCCATCCTGCTATGAAGGCAGAAGTCCCAGCTCGGACCGTGGGATGGGGAGTGCTTGGATCCTGCACCAAACCCTTCCAAAGCCAAGACTTCCCACTTCAAACCCTTGTCAAAACACAGACGGTGCGGATGCATCCAATTTATTCTCAATAGGTTTTGCAGACTTTCGTTTTGCTGCGCTGCTTTCCTGGAATCAAAGGCAGGAGTCTCTAAGCTGCCAAATCCCTGAAACATCTGACGAAGATTTGATCCTAAATGCAGGCTGTAATTATTTGATCTTTTTAAATTTTTTTTTCTTGCTTATTGTCCACTGATGTCTTCACCTGTGTCATCCGCCCTCAGCCAGGCAGCCCGATGCTGCGAACAGGAAAGATCACCGCTAACCAAACCTTTTACAAGGGATTAAATTCCATCTAAAAGCATGTAATTCTACATAGCCAGAAGCAGTTTCTAATCTTTATATATAGGAACTTACAAGGCAAGGAATTCAAAGCCACCGGATTAAATGAAAAATGTGAATGAAAAGCTACATGCTGATACTCAGCTGACCTAGGCAAGTTACTGTACATTTTTCAAAGTTTTAAATTACCGCTAATGGAAAAGGTGGGGAATAAGTCTGAAGTGTCTCTCTACATCATTACTTTAAAAGAAGAAGTGCAAAACAATGAATGAATATTTGCAGAGAAGCCCCAGTGCTTTCCAGCACGGTTGGCCTCACTTTGCTCTTGCTGTATTAGCAGGTATCATCAGATCAGATTAAGACCAGCTGTTCATTTCTAGTAAAGGAATTTCCCGAAAAGGTAAAATATGATTCAAGCTCAGCAACCTAGATATTTTGGAAGAATAAAACCTCTGTTCATGACTGTAAAAAGCAGCAAAAAAAAGACATTATAAAGCATTTAAGAGCTTTGGTTTCAATTATTTTATATTAAAGGATAGGTAAGCTTAAATTGCTCAGACTCCTTAAAAAAAAATGAAGGGGATTGTAAATGAAATTAGAAACAGATATACGGCCACCGAGTTCCCACAGGTGCATTTTCTGACCGTGGAAATACCCGTGTGAATTTCCAGTTTCCCATTGTGTAAGGGGAGACAACCAATTCTGAAGTTACCCCGTTTGCCTTCGGACTTCGCCGCAGAAGAAGTAACCTCTTGTCTATTTAGGCTGTCTGAGCCTCCCCGCGTCCCTCTGTGCACCTCGCACCGCAGCAAAGGTTTGTGCCGCCCGTCCGGGCTCACAGCGAGATCAAAGCTTTGGACCACTCAAAATAAAACAAAAGGGCAAAGCCCAAAGAATCAAAGAAACAAAGGAAAGGTTTAAGAGATAAGGATCAGGCTCAGATATGATATTTCACCCAGATCAGATCTGGTGCAGAAGTTCAATTCAAAGTTCATAAGACAAAATTACAAAGAGATCAGCTTCAAGGTTTTGTTGTTCTATATCTCTCCATGTTCTCAGTGGTATTCCCACCTTCCAGGCAGTAAAGATTCCACCTATATTATGCAAAACCATATAACTTATCTCCTCTTCTCCTCCAGGCTATGCATCTACTCCAGAATATGTATTTCAAGCATTTCTGATATCCTCACCCAGCCTTAAACCGAAAGCCTCCAGCCAAACCTCGAAAACAAGGTGTGAAGTTGTGGTGCAACCAGTAACACCAGAAACCCACTCCTTTCTCCCCTTGCTGAAGCTCATTATGAATACAGAGTAAAGATAAAACCCAGACCAAGGTGCTGAAGTCTGTAGGTAAATTCTTTCAAGACGAGGGAAAAACAGAAAGGTGAAAAATCCTGCAGCACTACATTTCTCAGAGGTGCCAAACCTGGTACTACGATTTACAGATATAATTGTCTTGGCTTACAGGGGAGTGCTTGGGAATTGCTTGGTTGAAAGAATCTGTTTATCAAGGACTTGGGAACAGGAGGGTGATGGCTGGGGAGGTCTGTGGGTGTTTGGAGGTAAGAGAAGGCAACCAGGAACTGAAATGTTATTGCCCTCTGGCAGACGCACACTTATCCCTGCCCCGCTGGGAGCAGCTCATCTAAGTGATGCAAAAATATTACCACGGATTCTCAGTCAGCTGCACGTGAGATTACAGAGACTGCAAAGCGTTCTGCTTCAAAAAATCCTGTAGCCTTTATAAAAACACACCAAGCACAGCATATTTTTTACAGCATTACAGAGCCTTACCTACTTTATGTTTTTTCTTCGCTCGGGTCCTTATCGCAGGTGGGAGATTCACCAAACCACAGCCAGAACCACCCCACATCCCACAGATGGACGTATACTTCAGGGGTGCAACTCCTGCAAGCCATTGCTGTTGCCTCGTTGCAAACCTACCATGGAGAAGCACTCTCTAACTGTGATGTACAAAACCAGAGATGGGTTTTGTGCAGGTCAGATGCAGTAGATGAGGACACAGAAGAATCAGGGAAAGGTTTTCCAGGAGCCATGAGCACCTCACTCCACGCACCAAGATGTCGTTGTCTCTGTTAGCTCGTAGGTACAGCTGCACAAAGCTATGGGGATGAAAAGCTTGGAAAAAAGATGTTTTATAAAATGCAAGGGAAAAAAAATAGAAGATGTGGTTCTTAAATCTGGTGAGAACTATAGGCTTGTGGTCAGGTCAAGCCAGTTAAAAATGCATTTAGAGCAGGTGGGTCAGGGCACAAATCAGCATCCATTCTCTTATGAGGGTGCTTTTGGCATTAAAATGTTAAAGTACCTCGTCAGGCCTTGACAAGGTGGGAGGAGGACTGCATCCAATGGGATTGCAGCTGAGCCATGAGAATCCTGCAAAGCAGGCTGCAACCTTGCAGCGGAGTCGCCCTGACGGCACCAGGGCAAGGATGCCTTTTCCAAACCAGCTGGCTGATGCTTTACCAGGCACTAGAGAGGCTCTGGATTATCCCACGGTGTTTCCACCTGGGAGGAATCTGGACCCCAAACACCAGTCCCTCCCAGAGAAGTCGGGTTGTGCTCATGGGGTGAACACATTGAATGAAGAAAACCACGTGGCTGTTCCAATACTTTCTGCTTTGAGAGAGACTTGGGAATACCTCACACTGGCATGCAAAAGCCCTGGAGAATTAGAGGCAGTCTGAAACATGAACACTAACCCTACCCTTGTTTATCTGATGCAGCACAAGTACAACAGCTCCAGAGGTTTTATTCTGGCCATGGGGGATGGTGGCTCCCTGTCAACATCACATACAAATCGATCTACTGCAGGGTGTGGTGTGGGGTTTGTTTTTTTTCATGTTGCCTCGAGAGATCCCACACCTTCTGAAGTTTCCTTACATGTTGTCTCAGAAGATGCTTTCACAACATCCACACTGAAGATACATTAGCCAGCAACAGCTGAGCATAATTCCAGCCTCATAAATCTTCCAGCAATTACGAGGCCTCCCCATGAGATAAAACAACTGCTGCGTCGTGGTATCATGATGGAACGGGTTTTTTCCCTTATTTTTTCCAACAAATCAAGCCTGTGAACTGACAATTGCGATGTGCCGGTCAACAGTGCTTGTCCCACGAGGCTTTGCCTGGGGCACTCCAGGATTTCAGCCCTTGCTAGTGCCAAGGTGGTCCTCAAACATGTTAAATGGGGAGATGATGGGGCTGGGGTGCAGGGAGGGTCAGCACGTGGCATTTGTACGACACATTTTCTCACCGTTTGCTCAGAGCCAGGTGGGAGACCTGTGCAAGTCAGAGCTTGGTAGGTTTGGATACACCATTAAGCTCCGGCTCAGGCTGCGAACGTTTCCCAGCAGAAATTGCCCACTAGGTTGCTGGTTGCACATCTGCCGGGAAATCATCACAGCTGGCTCCATGCATACAAGCGAGCTGCAGGAAGGGGAAAGCTGCTGATTCACGGAATCATTTAGGTTGGAAAAGACCTTTAAAATCATCAAGTGCCAAAATCCACGTGCAGTTTAGGCTTTCCAAAGTGCCCAGGTCCAGCACACCAGGAGCGTGTCATCAGGGGACAAAAAGAACTGGTGTAAGGCCACGTGTGTAGCACGAAAATGGGGCACATGGCACCTCACCTCTGCTGTCCAAAGCACCCAGTGCCTGGTCAGACAACGCTGAGCCTGAGAGCTCCATCCCAGCAGGAAAGAGGTGGGGCTGCCCAGGGTGACTCTCTGGCAGAGCCTGACCACCCCATGGTTGGTGGGAACCCGCACCATGGCTGGGACTTGGCACCATGCTTAGATAGCTGAAGTTTGGTAAAACACCTGACCTTTACGAAACAGCATAAATGCTTTAAATGAGCCCTATGACAGATGTAAAAATAACTGGTTCTTCAATGCATGATGATGATTATTATTAACAATTATAATTAATCATGCAATTCTTATGAGGTAGCTCCTATTGTAAGACAAAGGAGAGAAAAAAAAGATAAAAAGAAATCCCATGCTTGCCTTTGCTTTTGTATTAAATGCTCTTGAAGCTTTAATCTGAGGAAAATGCCAAAAGGAGCAAGTGATACGTTGGGTTTTTTTTTTACCTAGAGTCTTGTCACGGCAGTTTCACACTTGCTGAGTTTTTTAAAAGGCTCAAAGCATCAGGTGAGGTTGAACAGAAGTCAGAATTACAATCTACCAGACAACTCCAATATCATGCCATCTCTTTAGATTTTGGTTGAAATTTTAAAAAATTAACATATTGCAAAAATGCAGAAAGAAAAGGTTGAGGAAACTTGTATAAGAGAACACACACTTTTAAATTAAACTAAAATTTTTAATTTTACACTGAAACAACTCAGGCTTTCTGGAATTTCAAGGGACAATTTTTACTCTTTTCCTTTGACCAAAATCTCCTCTTTTGTAGGAGAAAATGCCAGTTACAAAAACTGCAAGTGAAGATGTTAAACTGTAATGCAGGCCCCACATGAGCAAAGGTGAAACAATATCCTTGTCCACAGTTGCCTGGAGCTCACAGCAATTACATGCGGCTGAAGCAGCATTTGTAGTTACATATTTTTAGATCCTAAAGGATTTCACCCTTCCCAGTTGCAGGATACCGAACCAGCTCATCTATTCCTTATTTCCTCAAACAAGCTATAGAAACAGAGGATGGTTTGGGTTGGAAGGGACCTTTAAAGGTCATCGAGTCCAACCCCCGTGCAGGGAGCAGAGGCACCTTCGACTAGACTGGGTTGCTCAGAGCCCTGTCCCACCTGACCTTTAGTGTTTCCAGGGATGAGGTTTCTACCATCTCTCTGGGAAACCTGTGCCACTGTTTCCCCAACCTCAGCATAACAAGTTTCTTCCTCATACGTCGTCTAAATCTGCCCTCTTTCAGTTTCAAACCGTTACCCCTTTTCCTGTCAAATATCTGTAATCCACCAGGGAGGGACAGGGGAATCCAGTTAGTCCTGAGAAAGGGAAGAAATCCCATATACTAAGTCCGACCCCTCTGGCATCGCTGGGTGGCACATGACAAGCTCTTGGCAAGGCATCGTGCTGCAAGAACATCTTGACTCACTGCAGATTCCCACCGCTGGTTGCAGCGTCGCTAGGGAGTGTGGGGAAGAGCCAAATCCCCCCATTTTCACTCCCTCCTTCCCGTGCCAAGCACTATAGGAATGAAGTCATGGGTAAACTGCACCCACTGTGCCGGGCCCTCCAACTTTCCTCTCTCCCCATCAGCAACGGCAAGTTGTTTGGCTTAGATGGGCAAACGATTTCCTTCTGAGAGCTTTTCCTTCTCCAAACACATTACTGTGCTACTGGAAACTGTTCAATTTAGCGAAGTCATTAAGTTAAGTCATCTGAGCACATTCTTGCAGTAAGAGAAGGCTGCGTGGTGGGCTGGTCTGGGAGAAGAGTTGGATGCAAACCTCCCCAGGGGGAAACAGATGCTGATGACACGTTGCTTCTGCTTGGTTTTCATGCAGCACCGTCCACTCCAGCTCCCAAGCTTTACTACAGCTGTTTCACACCAAAGAAAAACAGCTCATGGGGTGGTATAAAGCCATTTCTACCTCTGCCTTCTGCTGTGGCTCATCCCAGAGTCCAGCATGGGGGATTTTCCGCTACCTGACCCAGAGTAGAGCAGCTTTGGGGCTGTTCTATGTCACACCAGAGGAACATGATTATTATTACTGGTACCATTCAGCACAGCTGAGGCATCTTCCTTAGCCCGATGTTTGCAGGATGTGTTTGCGCTCACTTCGCCAAGGCATGCAAATCCTCACAAGACAAGGTGCTCAGCACAGCCAATGCACAGCAGCCTAAGTAGCTGCCTTTATTTCCACCTCACCTGTCCTCAAAACAAGATATTTTTTGTGATTTCCTCTGTGTGTAATAGAGCAGTGATAGCTGGATAAATAAACAGGAAACCCTTCGGTCTGATGATGTTGCTCAAGAAAAGGCACAGAAGCAAAAATTCCACTTATCTGAGCATCCTTCCCAAATTTGCTTCCCACACAACCTTTTGGGAGATCACGTTTGCATCAGTTTCCTCAATTACCGCTTCTATCACCGGTGCGATTCTTCAAGTGACCTCCCAAGGGTACCCCAGAGCCGAGCCGGGGGTGGGAGGAAAGGGGGTGTAGTGGCTTAGCTCTTCTTTTCCTGAGTGCACCCAAAGCTGGGATTTAACTGGGTTTCCTGGAAAGACAGTTCTTCGGATTTTCATCCTACACCTTCCTCCTGGATTGCGCTCACATCAACCCACTGCATGGCAAACCCATGTCTGTCCCCCTCCCCAGGTTGGAAGGGGTTTTCCTGCCTCTCTCATAAGATCCCAGGCTCTGGGGCTTGTCCCAGTGCTGGAGACAGCTGGAACAGGCAGGGACAGAGCATGGGGAGGGGGGAGTGAGACTGGGCAGAGACCTGATGCCTGGAAAAGGGACCTGAACACTTGCACAGGGACTGAGAGATCCAAGAACCTTGAGTGTGCTGCAAAGTCAAAGGAAATCAGAGCATAGGGTAGAAAGACCACTTGGAAAACATTAACAGCTCATTACTGATCGTCTGTTTAAAAAAACCCGTTAATGTATACACACATGCGTCCCTGGACAACACGTTTACCCCCAGCTAATGGCACTGAGTGGAAGTTGAAATGGTCTGTGCGTAACAACTTCAGCAAGCTCCCAACCCTCCCTCATTTACAGTTTTCCTGCCCAGGCTCCTTCTGACCTCTTCAAATCCCATCCCAATTACAGCCTCCCACTTACCCTTTAGTGTAAATAAATCCTGCGTGGTGAGGATTGCTGCTACCAGCACAGATAAAAGCAACGATGTTGATGGAGGAAAAGCACAACCTGCAGCTAGTTCCTGAGAAGGGCAAGAAAACAAAGCAGAGGCAGGTTGGTGGGGCTGAGGCGAGATATGGGAGGTGACGTCCATGGGGATGCTCAGAGCTTGGGCATGGCTCAGTCCTCTGGGGAGATCAGGGAATCATTTAGGTTGGAAAAGACCTTCAAGATCACTGAGTCCAACCATAAACCTAACACTTCCAGGTCCACCACTAACACATCCCTGAGCACCACATCTCCATGGCTTTTAAATACCTCCAGGGATGGGGACTCCACCACTGCCCTGGGCAGCCTGTGCCAGGGCTTGACAACCTTTTTGGGGAATGAAGTTTGCCTAATATCCAACCTGAACCTCCCCTAGCACAACTTGAGGCCATTTCCCCTTGTACTATCGCTTGTTACTTGGGAAAAGAGATCAACTCCCACCTCGCTACAACCTCCTCTCAGGTAGTTGTACTGAGGGGGAAGGTCTCCCCTGAGGCTTCTCTTCTCCAGGCTGAACAATCCAGGTTCCCTCAGCTGCTCCTCATCAAACTTGTTCTTGAGTCCCTTCACCATCTCCGTTGTCTTTCTCTGAACATACTCCAGCACCTCAATGTCTTTCTTGCAGTGAGGGACCCAAAACTGAGCATAGGTCTTGCAAAAAAGAAGTTCCAAAGTAGCATCAACCCATCTGTGCCAAATAGGTGGATAGCCATGTGGGACACCCACTTCTTGCTTGGATGCATTGGGAATTTGCTTAAGAAACTGCCCTAATATTTTATCTAGATTTGGGGACACTGCAGAGCGCTTTTGAACACTGTGACAAGGGAAATGCCATCTGGATATCCCTCCCAGCACAAGCAAGATGGAGAGAATAAGTCTGCTAAACCCATTCAGGCCCTTTTCTCCTCCTAAATCTCATCTCTAAGTGTATTTTCCTCAACGTGCATCCAACCCACCAGATAACCTTGGCCACACATTCATCCTGAGTTAGGATGCTGGGACCTCATGCTGCTTTTTTTTAAGCAATCGCTGCCTTCACGATTTCAGGCCACCGGGTGCAATAGCAGGTGAGACAGGTCTTGGGGTTTAAGTTGCTGGAGGTTGGAGGTGGAGAAGATCGGTGTTGTGCATTGTTTTTTCGATTTTTTCCTAATCGTGGGCTTAATGCAGGACTCCTCTACTGATCATTAGCCAACCACCCTGCGGTTTAGAATTGTTTTTTAGTCAGAAAGCACTAAATGATCTTATGATGTTCTGAAATTGTCAACATAATATATGGGGCTGTATTCAGCATAAATTATAGGCAGTTTCCATGCCACAAAAGCCGCACAAGTTCACAGATCCAGCCAAAATATTCAACAGAAAGCTCTGCCAGGCCGCAGGGCCTATTTTGCCAAGACGTGCAGGTGTGGAGAGCAGCCCCACCACCAGCCTGGGCGACTCCACATCCCCTCCCACCCAGGCGCGCTTTCCTTGGGTCACCTAAGCCAAAGCGTTATGTGATCCCAGAAGCCACAGTGGGGATTTTCAAAGCTATTTCAGCTCTGAGATGACATATCCTTTCATCTGCAGGTGCAGAAGCTGTGGATGGAGACCCTTGCAGATGGTTTAGGAGAGGTGTCCACCTTCAGGATGCAAATGGAGCAGTTGGCTTGGCGCCTTGGACATCAGCGGAGCTTTGTGCGACTGAGGTGACACAAGGCCATCCATTTCATTGCTGCTCATGAGGCAAGATAGATCTCCCTTGTCAGGAGGGCAGGTGGTTTGGAGGCTGAAATATCAAGGAATGCATTTCACACACAGTCCTAGAAACAGGACGCCCAGCTCACACACATAGTCATAAAATATCTGAGTTGAATGGTTCCTCAACAAAGGCTAAGGCTCTGCCACTGTAGCTCCCAGAATTGGGGTATCTGCAAATGAAGTTCCTCCTTTGGAGGACACGTGCATAGACCAGGATGGCAGCGCCTGCAAAACAGGCATCATAGAATCCTAAAATCATTGAACAATTCAGGTTGGAAAAGACCCTTGGGATCATCGAGTCCAACCATTAACCCTACACTACAAGGTCACCCCTAAACCAGCTCACCCAACACCACATCTAAACGACACTTGAACACATCCAGGGATGGCGACTCAACCACCTCCCTAGGCAGTCTGTTCCAGTGTCTGACCACCCTTTCCATGAAGAATTTCTTCCTAATGTCCAGCTTAAACCTGCCCTGTTGCAACTTGCAACCATTCCCCCTGGTTCTGTCCCTAATTCCCTGTGAGAAGAGACGAGCACCAACCTCTCTACAATGTCCTTTCAAGTAACTGTAGAGCATGATGAGATCCCCCCTCAGCCTCCTCTTCATCAAACTGAACAGACCCAGCTCCCTCAATTGCTCCTCATAAGGTCTATTCTCCAGGCCCCTCACCAGCTTTGATGCCCTCCTCTGCACTCGCTCCAACACCTCGATATCTTATACTGAGGTGCCCAAAACTGAACACAATACTCAAGGTGCGGCCTCACCAGTGCTGAGTACAGAGGGACATCTGCAAGAATAACCCACCTTTGAGAAAGCAGCTGAGTCATCTGCTGTTGGGACACTGAGGCTTTGCATGAGTTCAGCACAAGGAAAAGGTTTTTTATGCAAGTCTGGGTTTTACTGTTTTTCCCATGTTTCAAAAGAGCATGAGAAATACTGCGGAGAGTGCGCCAGACACACCGACTAAATGCAACCCTCAAAACACCAGCAGGGGCTGAGGAAATCCCATGTGTGCTCTGGGCACCAACTTGCCCATGAGTTTAGTGGTTGCAAAGAGCTGACTCTGCTCCTTCCAGAGACTGGGAGACATCCCCAAGCCTCTCAGTGTTTAAGAGACATTTGGACAATGCCCTTAATAACATTCTTTAACTTTTGGTCAGCTCTGTAGCGGTCAGGCAGCTGGAACAGATGATCATTGGAGGTCCCTTCCAACTGAAATTATTCTTTTCCATTCCATTCGACTCCTAAGGGTATCCAGAGCAGCAATGGGGGACCACCAGTAGGTCATGCTGCCTCACCTCAGCACAGATGTTGGCTCCATAGCAACTTGGAGAGATAATGATCAAATAATCACTATTTTTGTTGCACAAAGGGCACTTGGTTCTCTGCTCAGCCCAGACCCACAGGCACAGAGTCGAGCTGAGTGCTACAAGCAATCGACAGCCTCCCTGGAGTCCCACACACCAGCAGCTCTGTGGGACATCCTCTCCTTTGCCTCCCTCTTCTGTGCATGCCACAGGGATGGTGGACTCCAAAGCTGGGCAGAAGCCCCATCATTTGGAGACGCTTGGCAACACTTTCCCATCAGATGGGGAAAGTGGTCCTGCCACCACCCAGACCCGTAGAACATGGGGCACGATGGAGTTCCACCAGCCTTTCATGGCCAATTTGTCCACCAAGTGGTGGCTCCGTCAGATGGGGATGGAAGAAGATTTGGGAGCATTTTTGTGGCAGATTCCTGCACCGCTATGCCTGACTGCGCCTTTTCCAGGGAGCAAAAGGAAGAGTCCTGTGTCATCATGTAAGAACAAGGTCAGGAAATACTTGTTCCATCCCTGCTCCTGGTTTTGCTGAATCTGAAATGAGTTTGTCAGAACAAGATAAGAAACCAACAGCGACGGATGTGTGCAGGAGGCCATGGGCTCCCTGCAAAACATCCTGTTGTCCTCTGCATCGTAAAGCAACAGGGACAAACACAGCTCATCAGAGCAGACGCTGAGGTAACCATCCCATCTCTGCATCCACCACATCAGGGGCATTTTTCAGGGTGTAAAAACCCCTCTATCATGCAGTCTCACATGGGTGGCCTTACCCGCTGGATGGGCTGAGCTTGGTATCAAGGGTTCCTTTGGGAAAATTAACTCTGCGGTAGAGACAACCCTCCTGCTGCAACGTGAGAGCAGGGAGAGGAGGAACCAGTCCCCAGAGCACAGGTACAGTTGGCTCTTCCAGATGTCCCATTTTGCTCCGCAAATGACACTCTCCTACAGAAAACACTTCCCGGCCCTTCTCCTCAGCACTGCTAATCATCACTCTCCCAGCCCCTGGATCAGGCCCAAACCAATCACATCTGTGCCCAAAAAAAGAAAACGTCCGCTTGTGTTACCCTTACTTTTATGGGAGCGTTAACACGTTTCAGTCACATAAAACCTTCACCTTCAAAAGGGAAAAAGGCAGAAAGGAACGGCTGCCGCAGAACGCGAGCGGCTCGGCCCCAATTACATGCTGAGCAACACCAACCCGAGAGGAGCTGACCTGGTGCAAGAGGGTTTCCTCGGGCATCAAGCAAGGGTCCAGGGATGCCAAGCAGCAAAACGATGGGATGTGGGAACAGCGTCAGGACCATTGCACCCCAGTTGTCACTGGGAGGCTGCCACCACCCCGGCTGGGCTGCAGCTGCAGGCAGTCGTCACCGCCCCATCTGTGGGGTCTTCCGTTGGTGGTTTGGGACTTTTTCTTTTCTTTTTTTTTTCCCCCCACAGAAGATGCTCCTAACCAAAACCAGATTGGATTCCCAAATAGCCCCAATCT